>NC_091821.1:351535391-351725391 GCF_038994185.2 Dermacentor albipictus | reverse complement strand
CGAGTATCAGTAGTGAGCCATCCTACTAGATATGCATCGCTCACAAAAAATCCTGGCGTCTTGCATACGCCCATGTGCGCTTATTCATGCGAGGCGTCGTACCATTCGCGGTTTTCTCGTTCCAATTTCTTCTAGCGGGTAATGTAATTTGCCACACGACCCTGTTTGCGTGCACGTCGAACAGCCCCGTTTTGTTTTTCGTTTTTTTTTTACACAGAAGCACCTCGTTACGGTACCTATTATCAAAATTATGCGTTCGCACTCATTCTTGAACCGAGAATATTGAATATGCGCTCATCAACGTCGACGCCGCGAGTTGGCTGGTGGCGGCCGTGGTCGGGAGGAAAACGGGGGAGGGGGGAAGGGAAAAAAAGCAAAGTCGTACAATATACAGCCACAATAAGGTAAGTGAGGTTCAAACTAACTGCAACCATCCAGTCAGTTTACAGAACTTGTAGCACAAAGACATAAACCGACATCTCTCGCGCTTGTTGAGAGCTTTCTGTGCAGTTACACGGCAGCAATGCACGGTTCTTTCCTATCTCCGCTCGAGACTATACTCATTTCTCTTAGTCTGCTTCTCTCTTTCCCTCATTTTCTTCTTATTTTGTTTTGCGTTGGAAAATCCACCAATATAAATTACAGCTTCGTAGTGTTATCGAACGCGCAACAGGGTCGCGGTTCAGACTAGGCATGCAAAAAAAAAAAAAAAATTACGAAAGACAGTATGTCAAGCAAAGGCAAAAGAACACAAACAAACGCGGCGGTCGTTAAGAGGGAGACGAGCCGTAAACGGGGAGATGGGAGCGGGATCGCGACATCGTCGCCGGAGCCATCATCAATTCGCGGATCGTACGTTTTCGAACGCTTGCAGCACGCGCGCTAGGAAGAGAGCGAGGAGGCCCCTGTGCGCGACGGGACCGCCTCCTCCGCGGCCCTTCCTCTCCTTTTCACGACAGGCGGCGCCCTTTTTTCTGGTCCCGCCGAACTTCGACAGATCGTTTACGCGGCGGCGCCATTAGCCCGATATCCGTCCACCACAAGCGCCCCACGTGTCGAGCTCGGCTCCCTGGACTGCTTACGTCGCAGCCGCTTCGACGTGTTCCGTCTCGATCGGCAAGTTGCGCGCAGCGAAATCGACAACAAGCGGTTCGAGCCGCGTCCACGTGCAGACGTAACAACACCTGCAGCCGCACGCCCCGTGGAAACCGAAATTAACTTGCTTCACGAAGGGCCTCACGGAGGCATTCGTTTACTCGACTGAGTGAATCCAACGTAACCACGTCATCGCCAGACGGACGCTGCGGTTTAAAAAAAGAAAGAAAAAAGAAACTGCTGTTGATTTTCACGAGTTTCTGTTTGGGCTTTTCAGCGAACGATTCACAGCGCTCGAACACACGCACACATAAATCAGTGCATATATATTGAGCGCTCTGTGAAAGTTGTGAAAGCTCTGAAAATGCTATGCACGCATTATTTGTGTGTCCTTGTATCCGAGGCTGTAGATGAGGGCTACGCAGCCGCAACGTTCTAGCCTTGACCGGCAATACACCACCCCTCCCCGTCTTTTTTTTTTTTTTTTCGAGGACTCTTCGGCAATTCCTAATAAAACGTGCAGGCGTTTGCATGTCGAGGTCGTTTCACCCGATAGCGATGTTAATAAAGGCGAAGCCGTCGCGCTAAATCGCTACATAACCACCTATATCCGCTGGTTGGCGCACTCTTTCACATACAAACGTCATGCATCCGCAATAAAGGACGACTCCGCGCCGATATGCTATGCGTAACGACCGAAAAATATGGAACGTTTACGCTCCCATTACAACGGCACACTGCTCAGCAAAGCCAGCAGAAAGAATGTCCGTTAATGAATTACGTGGAAATTTCAGGCCTAATTTTCCTTACTGAAATTTCCTTATTGAAAAATGAGTAGTCAACTTGCACACGTGAAAAACCTCAACTGGCCGATGACAGCGCAACTATAGAGCTCTGCATGCCTTGGATAATTGACTGAACTCGCATAAAACAGAAGTGCAAATGGTGAGCACTGCGGAAGGGGAATGCTGGTTACTATGTCTGGCGGCCATTCCCTGCATGCACGCCGAGCACACTTCAGTGCGTATGGTCACGCACGCAACATAGTAACACGTTTGTTTGTTTCATCATCGGTTTGTTTCGTTATCACCGTCATCCCCTTATGCTATCATATCTAACTCTCCCTATCCCTACCATCCTTTCCCTGTACTCTGTACAGTGTCATCATCTGCCATGTTGTCAGATTCTGAAATGAGGGCGTTTTCAGCCGTTAAGAGAGATTGTACGTAGCAGCCTTATGGGCCAACCGGGAGGAATAGGATGTCGATTTCTAGCATGGCTGCATGTCTTCAACATTTTCTAGACTAGCACCCCTGGTCAGAGTCTCATCATCTCAGTCTGCCTTTCCTGCCTCGCACCATTTTTACAGACAGACAGACAGAAAAACTTTATTGATAGCGAGTGAAACAAGCAGTCACGCGAATTAAAGATGCTCTCGCTCCCGTTTCACGCGAAGCGATGCACGCAACTTCGTCGAGAACGGGACCGCGACGTTAGCGGAGGATGGGCCACGGGCGTCCGCGGGGGCCGCGATCCGACGTCGAGTTTGTTTAGATGTGGCGCGAAACCAGCCGGCAGCTCGTTCCGAGACCAGGCAGGCAGGCAGGCGGGCAAACGTCGGGAACCCGCCGCTTCCTCCTTTCCTCTTCGTCCAAACAGTTTTGCCCGCGACGACGGATGCCCTCTGTCGCGTATGCCCCGGCTGGCGAGCGCGAACGAAACGAGCAAGAAATCGGTACATCCAAACACAAGGGATGCCCCGAGGCGCCTGGCGTAAACAGGGAGATGCGAGCGCCCCCCCCCCCCCCCCCCCTCGCCGGCAGCAGATGCGGGCCTCGTCGATCGTCGTCTACCGGCGGTGATGCGAGCCGAGCATCAGGGACGCGAGCGATGGCGCACGAGAAGCGGTGCGCGCATCCTCGGATGCTCGCCGATGGGGAAGGAAGAAGAGTCGCGCCAGCTCGCTTCCCTTCCGAGAGAGAAGGTCGCACACTCACTTGCCGTCACGCTCGCAGCGGCGGTCGGGGAAGTAAAGTGCGTTGCATGCATGGCCCGCCGCACGCTTAGCCACTGGCGGGTCGCTAGGTTGAAAAATTAACGAACAAAACTTTGCGGCTTTCTTTCCTACGAAACATTGCCCGCTCTTCGACGAATGACGTGAGAACGCTGTTGAGATTTGGATGCGAATACGAGTCGTACAAATGTGGACAGACGAAGTAGTGGTAGAAGCACATCGGGAGACGAGATGCGCCATCGGTCAGGAAACCCGCACACAGAAATGCACTTTAACAGAGTGTGCTTGCCAGTAATGACGCAGGGAGAAAGGATACATCCGACAGACGGAACATGGTTGAGCGTGCATCGGCGTCCGCGGCAAGAAAAACGCTTGTTGTGTGCAATGTGACCACAGGGACAACCCACCGCTATAACGCGGAGAAAGAGGTAGATGAAAAATATATATATATGCCTGCGCACTCAGTGCGGTTCTTGATCGGGGCATCGAGTTTACGTGCGCTAAAGCTGTGCAGTCAGCGAAGAAATACAAAGCGAGTTAAAGGGCAGCCAACAAAGCAACGTGGCGCTAATAGGCTACATAAAAGTGTTTTTCCGATCGTGAAAGAAGCCCGCGAATACACGCAAAGTGCGTCGAGCGGCCAGTCACGCCGCAATCTTGCGCGTATTCGCGGACTCCTTTCATGCTCGGGAAAACATTTTTGTGTAGCGCGTATTGAGAAACAGAAAGCTGTATCGGGAGTTTTTCATGTTGCTCTACAATTTTCTCATTCTCACTTTTCATCTAGCTATAATATTTGAGAAGTTGATTAATTAATTAAGGCTAATTATCCAGTTAGGTGTAATGAAGAAAGCAATCTGAGTATCTCCAAGCGACAGCAAACAACATTAGCTTGGCCCTGTCCGACTACGTGGCATTTGCATATGTTTAATGTTTGGCCCAAGTTACGTGGGAAACCCCGCATATCAGCAATAAAGGACAACCACGCGTATGTATGTGACGCGTGACGACCGACAAAAGTGCGAACATTTACGCTCCCGTCACAACGGTACAATCGTGATGCACTGATGGGCAAAGCATTTTTCGAACGCTCCCTAACGAATTGCGTGAAAATTAAAGGGTTCTGAAGGTATCAGTCATTCAACTTGCACATGTGGAAAACTTCGGGGAGAGAGAAAGCAAGGACAGGAAAGGCAGGGAGGTCAACCAGAAGAGTATCCGGTTTGCTACCCTACACTGGGGTGGGGGAAAGGGGAATAGAAAGAAGAAGAAAGGGAGAGAGTAAGCACAAACTTCGGAACACAAACGAAAGGCACGGGCTGACAGCCGTTTCGTATCGGCGTAACGTGATTCCGGCGGTGAGGTTACGAGACGTTGGAGGCCTGAATGGATATTGGATCACAAGCGGTGCCCTTCGCGGCAGAGCGCGTACCCAGCAGGCGAAACGCTGCTGGCAGTTCTAATTAGCGCTCGTATGCCGAAATCGCAGCGCTGAACGTTACTTTCGCCGAATCGAAGCTCAGCCGCGTAGTCAACCGGGGCGATCGCTCAATTTGGGGCACAATCGCAGTGTATAACGTCCTCCGCAGCTAACAAATCGTGGCCTTGTGATAACAAGGCCGTAATTAATATGTATACGTCATAGACGGATACATCTTCCCAGCATGACGAACGCGGCTGCGTTGTGTTCCGTTAAATGGTTCCTTTATATGTTTCGCAACACTGCTATCCACCAGAAACTATAGCACGCCGCTCCAATCGCCGTGCTGACCTATAGTCGCCTACGCACCAGGGATGGCAGCGGGAGGCTCTATAGCAATATACGGTGCACATCGGTCTAGATGCGGTAATCCTTGCGCAGGTGAATACTGTAAGACACAGTGAGGGGGGACGCGACCCGTGCTCCCATGGTGCCCCGGATGTCGTACGACTGTGCACGGCAGTTGGCTCGCTCTGCAGGTGTGACCGCGGTGTGCGAACGCGCTATAGCGCAAGAGGCACTTTCTGACGCGCCGGGCGATCGAGCCCGAACGGCGAAAAAGAAACACGAACGACAAAAACTAGGCCACGTTTGCGTCGCGAAAGTTCGTCGTCTCTTGATGGACCATCGGGTTCCCTCCCCGCCACGCGGCAACGCCCGCACGACGCGGCGATTAGGATAAAACTTCGGGGGAGCGCGCGCAGTTATCGGAACCACGCGAACCGTTTTGCGAATGCCTAAGCTGGAGGTAGCATGCTAAGCCGGAGAAGGGCACAACCTCACAACAAATTTTAAAAAAGCGAGCGACAAAAACCCGGAAGGTGAAAGCGCTCACGCATCTGCGCCCGGCGCGTCAAAAGGCTCTCCACGGCGAGTTCACGGGGGAAACGGTTCTGGTGGCGGCGGAGGTAGCGCGAGTGAGGTGAAAGGAGGATGGGGAGAGGGGGTGACTTCGCTGGCCGCACCGCCTTGGCACCACTTTTATCTGAGGCGCGCACGCGCTGCTTCGACGCTGGAGCGCTACACGCACAGACGAACCGGCGCAGTTCGTGGCGCGCCAGCGAACAATGGGACGTTCAGCGAGTTTTATGCGCGCCACATTTCACGCGCGCCACTGACTGAAACTCTCTTAACTGGCGGGCGCCCGTGCGAAAGAGAGAGAGAGAGAGAGAAAAGTGTATCAGACCGTGTAGCACGCACTGACCAACCGCAAGCACCTATTTTATTCATGTCTTCTTCCAATGGACGTTCTCGAAGCAACGCAACTCCGAGCGCGCGCCTGTTGTTGCTCTCGATACTTCGCGAACACCGTGCGTTAAATACGCTAAGAAACGACGTCGGCTTATAATTTCTAGTCTTTCTTTCTATCTTTGTTTCTTTCTGTCTTTCTTTTGTTTTCTTTCTTCTTTTTTTTCATGCGGAATGAACGCCGCTTGCGACTGCTGGTGGTTTACGGGTTTGCGTGGGGCCGCAATAAATTGTGCGTGCTCGACAAGTGTTCAGTGGTCAACCGGGCGCATGTATAGGTACATTCGCCGACCGCGTTTACCTTAATGGGTGCATGGCGGCGAGAAAACCCGGTGGTGTGCGCGTCCCACATCCACATTAGGACCACCATAAACGTATCAGTATTATTAACTCAGGCGGCCTATACCGGCGATAATGTGATTCGAACCGCAGATGCTAAACAGCACACGATGAATCTCATACGACACTGCGCGTACGCACTATAGAACGTGGGCGCACTTATAATGAGTTCATTGAACGGGAGCTTCGTGGAATCTCACTATACCGTCGGGTAGTAGTATCTAAACGCAGTTGCAGTCAAGTATATCAATATTTTGAAGGTATATAGCGAGGTATAGCAAACACACACACGCGTTGGCACGCACACACACACACGCACATGTTCGTTCTCTATTATTTACCGTATCCGTGCTCGCAGTACAGACACCCGTACTACACTGAGCACAACGTGTCCATTTTACGTCCGTGCGCGTATGCCGGCGCAGGAGAAGAAATGGCCATGCTTTGGAGCTTGACCTTGACACGGCACTGCACATGTCCGGAGTGACATTGGCAGCGATTCCGGGCCGTCCCACTTCCTCCCTTCTTTTTCTTTCTTTTATTCCCTCCCCCTCCACGTCGTCGTTCGCTGAATCTCAATCGATCCCACCAGTGTTCATCGCGGCGTACGAGAGGAACGGAAAGAGAAACAAATAAAGAAAGGGTAACACATTCCACGTCGTCGTCAAAGGTCCCTGGCGCGCGGGTCACGCCCTGGACATCGATCGGCCATCGCGAGAAGCGGGCCGGTGCGCGGGCCCCGCGTATTTCCGAGAGACGCGAGGACGCATCAGAGCGCCCGGGGCTCGGGACAGGCGAGAGCGGTGGGGGAGGGAGAAAGGGCGGCACACAGCTTCTTCGCCCGATGAGCAACAAAGTTTCGCCCCGCCGCTGCAAGGACGGAGACGCTCATCAGCCGTCTCCCGCTGTAGCCGTGCACCCATCTACCCAAAGAAATGTGCGGAGTTTCTTTCTTTCTTTCTTTCTTTCTTTCTTTCTTTCTTTCTTTCTTTCTTTCTTTCTTTGTGAAAGACAAATCGAATACGAATCGAGTAATGGCGGCACAGAATCGAATAGTGGTGATTTCGAATAGGGGAAACCGGGTGGGGGGCATGGGTACTGCAGTTTTTTCGGTATATTAGACACAACTCTAGTAGTTTCCGATTACGATGGAAACATTCCAGTTAGTTTTATAATTGCGTTAGCGCGGGCTTTATCCTTTCGGTCCGCCGATTAGCTTGTGATTATTTCTAATGCCACCTCCTCCGAAACGGGGTGGCGATAAATAGTCACTTATAGCGTGCTCGCGCTAATCAGTCTTTCTTACCTAAATTTATTGCAGTCTAGCATTTTGCTTGTCTATACTTTGGATTATCTGTCTTCATTAAAAGCTCTATATCTATATATCGTCTGCAACGCTGACGAATGCCAGTGGAGTATCCAGTCCAATCAAACTATTAGCTGCTTTTCTTTATCCAATACTTTAAACGTCCCTTGCTTATCTCCATCGCTGACCAGCTAACGCTCCCAACAACTTGGAATCCCATCGTTTCTGGAAGGTGGATGTTCCTTACGATGATTCGACAGTCAGAGAACGCCTGATTGTCTCGCGTCCGCTTGTCACTGATAATTACCATGACAGGGTTAATTATCTGAAAACTGTTAGAAAAGGTATTCTCAAAGAGAAGCTGTATAGAGTCGATCAGCGAACCGAATTTTATGGCAGCATGTTCGATTTTCTACTCAAGATATCGCAGGACGTATGATGACGTCCTGCGATACATATAGGCATCCATCCAAATCGATGACAAGACTGCCTGACACGCTCACCACATTATCGACGAAGCTTCACAGGTGTCTGCTGCTGTCCCCTTCCCACATTTATATTAGTTTCTTACAAAGAACAATAAAAAAATAATGCCAACGAAATACGATCAGCAAGACGTATTTGACAAAGGGGCGCGGCTGGAGAGAAATAAATTCAGAACCACTTTTTGTTCTTTTGTTCAGCGCCTTCCTTCTAATCTTTTTCATGTGTTCATTAACCATTTCTTTCTTTGTCGTTACCTGCCTGATCAGTGACAGTAAGGTACCAGGATTAAAATCTCTACTAGTGTGTCGTTGTACCGGTGACCCGGCATATGAACAATAGTCTCTCTCTCTCTCTCTTAGTGTATACAGACAACCTTAAAATCGTATTTCTAAGCAGCACGTTATAATACAGCTATATACAAGGTGCTTCGCGCAAGGCCGCCATGAATTTCATTAAAACGTGTTAAGGTTCGTCCAGAAGACAGCAAGATCAAGCTAATACATATATACTACATCGCGACGTCGCATAGGCAATGTGCGGAGCGTAAATCCAATGCAACGTGACCAAGCTTGGTTCGCCCACGCAGTGTCGCCTCGATAGACCACCAAGGGACGTATCGAAGCAGACACACGCAGAACGGGTCACAGCGGATCAGCAGCAGTGCAAACTGCTAGCGCCGAAACACAGTGCCGACTTCGGAAGGGAGCCGCGTCCCATTTGAACCCTTCGCGAACACTGCGCGCGCGGACGCTGCACAAAGCGCGACGCTATCCGGTGCGCGGGCGAGTGCGTCTACTTCGAAGAACCAAGTTGGCGTAAAAAGAGGAAAATGAAGTTGCAACTGTATTTCGATTTCCGACCCTGGCCAACGTCGAAGGAACCTATTGGCGCGCCGAGTTCGCAGAGGGATGTACGCCCTGAGAAAAGAAAAAAAAAACAAAAAAAGAAAAGAAAAAAGAGAAAGAAGGAAACGATCTACACGGAACGAGACTTCGAACGCGCCGTGAGGAGCAACATGGACGCAGTGCTTCTGATGGAGCCGAGCAAATGACAACGAACCAAAGAAGACATCTCGTAAGAAAATGGGGGCGCGGCGCCCGCGGGGAGCAAGCGCAGATGAAGAGCACACAAGCAGGGAGAGAACGCACGAACGAGAGATGCGATGGTTGGAAGGGGGCGGGGGGGAGGGCAGGGGAGGGGTGCGTCAGCAATCCGAAAGCAAAAGCAGAAGGCAGCACCGGCAAAGAGGACGGGCGCCTCCGCCACCAGAGGCAGGCAGCCGAGTGGAATGCCTGCCTCCGGCCCCAAAGAACGGCCCGAGAGCGGGCGCTGACGTCAAAGGCGACCCCGGGGCTAGACGGCTCGAGGTTCTGGCCCGGAGCCCAATGCTGGCGGCGACGACGGCACTGCGTTGCTTTCCGCTTTCCTTCCTTTCTTTCTTTCTTTCTTTCTTTCTTTCTTTCTTTCTTTCTTTCTTTCTTTCTTTCTTTCTGAACTGCGCAGGCAGCGTTTTCACTGCGTCGAGGCCGCCGCTTAGGTTCTTCCGTGACGTCACAGGCACATGCGCGCCTTCCCTGCATACTGGCTGCACACGAGCAGGCGATTTTCCTTCACCATCTGTGGGCGTCGCCATTTTGGACGCCGCACTTCCTTCGCATGAATTAGTGCCCATTTGTAGCTGCACAAAGTAACGGCGGCTACCGAACAGTGCACAGTGGCGTTCTCCAAGTGAAGACCCATCCTGAACGTTGCTTCTGTAAGCACTCATTCGGTTGTATGACTGGGTCTGCCATAGGTCGTAGGAAAAGGTACGCTGCAGTGGAGCTGCTTAGCGCAGACATTGACTCGGGATTGCTGAGCATCAGCAATCCCGTGGCATCAGCTAGACGGCGAGAAATTGGCGTGAAATGGGGTGACGCGGCAAATGCGAACTGTTTCGCGATTTGCAAGCTGACGACGCCACACCATGCACTAAAAGAAGACGTCCGGAAGTGCCATTCTGGACGCTATCAGAACTGCGCCAAATGTCGGTTTCCGCCACTGCCCTTTGGGCCAATCACCGAGGGCGTAGCACGCCCGTAAGCCAATCAGAGCGGACAAAATGGGGAATCTGAAGATACAGCGGGATTTGACGGTTCGTAGTTCATGTCCAATGGAGCGGCCCGGACTTGAGAAGAAGAAAGAAAAATTCCTGTTGGGTCGCAAGGTCGCCTGTGTCTGCGACTTGTTTGCACAAATGCGCACGCAAACAGTCAGCGCAGCAGGAAGCAAGATCAAAAACCGCAATGCTTCTAAAAAAAACATGCACGCTGTTCAAATAGATGATATGTGGAATTTCCGTATAAGCAGGTTTTTCCACGCGCCTGACTTGCCTCAATAATGGTGGTCGAGCTCCCGCTATATAATGAGCCGTATGTATGTATTCAGTTGTTTGTTTGTTTGTTTACCCGAAGCGCCTAGTGAAATTATGGTGGGGGTGGAGGTGAAAGAGATTATTGATAAATGCAAGCATATCAAAAGCAATCAACGCAAACAACAAGCACTCTCAAAACACAAGAACGACATCACGGTGGTGACGCAAATAGTTCGCTGGACATAATAGATAAAACTTCTTCAGGCAGTCGCTTCCGCTCTTTTATAGGAAAATCTAGGGGAGAAAAGAAAATTATTTAATGAGCATTCTACAAGAGATTTCCTTAATTGCAAACATGTCAAACCTGGGCAATGAAACATAAGTTGGCTGAAACAAGTGAACTATGTTGCGCACAAACTTAATTCCAAGTATGTACCTGCGCTTCGCGAGTAGTTAAGAGTATATAGTTAAGAGGTGCGTTTTGAAAGCATTGGGTGGTGTGAGGAACAATGGAAAGCAAGCAGGCTTGGCAGTCCGCACGTTGACGCGTTGTTTACGATTCTAGAATATGGCGGTATTCTTGATTGGGTCAGACGAGGCGTGCGGAAAAGCGAACTTGCAATGCATGCAATATTTAAAAGCTCTCTGGCTTCGGTACATCCGCAGTCAAATGTTTAAAGGCACGCGTTCTACTATCGCCTCGCGTTTATTAGTTGGAACTATAACGTCCGTCCCAGTCCGGAAGATACAACTGGGCAATCTATCTCAAGCTATCCATATATTAAATGTTCTGCGGCAATCAGTGAGGGCCCTGTGACGAGCCTTTCATGATTTGGCGGTTTAATCTGTGAGTGCGATACTTGCAATACCACCGTGGCTGTGCATCAACTTGTGCGGTGCTTCTGTGCGCGACCTTGCCAGGTTTTTGCACAGGGAATGCACTTCTTTTTCAAGCATTAAGCGAAGACTGCTAGCACCAAAATAGTTACGAAAGGGAGGTATAGCCCCCATATCAGCTATTTCTATAGCGCCGCAGAAAAAAAAATAAAAAATTCATCACAGCTAGCGCTTCCCGTGACAGAGAGAGAACTGCTTACGTAGTGTCAAGCGCTGAGACTGCTGTATAGGCTTTCGCGATGACAAAGGCACCGGTTAATGGCTATTGTTCAAAGGAGGAATATATATGCGAAGGTTTATCCACGACGGTTGTGCGCAACAAACCAGTGCGCTTTATAGGTTCATTTCTTGCAATGACTGCCTTTGAAAACTTCGTGAATGTGATTAATGAAAAACTCGCTGGTGTATAGACCAGAACACGCTAGTCTCGCACCCAGACTAACCGAACGCATACTCTCGCACCCGGGTTGCCCGGTCGACCGGCGCCGTTTTGTACTGGGCTGCCAAAGTGTGTTCGCCGGCGACCAGTAGACATGGCAAGCGCCAACTCTAGGCTCCAAAGTGCGGAAATGTGCCCGTTCACACGGATCCAAAGTAGAAGAAGTCATCTGGGCATCATTGCGTCGTGTTTGGATGCCAAAACAACCAGCGGAAAAGGAGCAGGTTGCTTAGCGCTGTTTGCGAAGAGCACAACACACGTAGGGAATCGTGCCGGTGCGGTGTTTTCAGCCTGCGCCGATTTCCATCCGCAACGAAGAATGCCAAGCTGCGCCACCGGTGGATAGCTGCAGTGAATAGGAAGAACTACTAACCCAGTGAAAATGCACGAGTGAGTATTCGATCTGTGTATATTTTGGTGCCACGTTCAACTTTGCGCCCTACAAACGTAATACGTGTAACACGCAGGTTTGCTCCGAGCACTTTCTGGGCAACAAGCCTACAGAGCAGAATCCCGCGCCGGTGCTTCGCCTTGGCTATAACAAAAAGGCAAGCCTTTTCGTGTTTTCATTCAGGCAGAGCTCCCGACGGTTAAGCGGAACAGTTGAGTTTGCGGTTAGCGATACTTGCAGCTGGTGCACGGAATGACCATTAAGCGTGAACAACAAGCTGTAGGCCTTGCTGGTCAGCGTTATTGCTAATGAAAGTAAACCGAAATCTGCTCGTCACGTAGCATGCGTCCACAAAAACGTAAACGACGACTACTCGTCGCCGAAGGTGTTCTTGCAGCGCACCTACCTTTACGAGCTGGTGTTGCAGGTGTCATTCGTAACGAATTCATTTGAGCCTCCTGAGCTCTATACTGCGTGCGGGCTGTTATGCGGGGCAAAGCGCAAAATATTTCCGTTCATATGGCGAGGAAAATAAGGTGCTTAATTATTCTTGTATTTTGTAACAAAATTTTGATCGTTCTCACTAGTTTTTTTTTTACTGTTTTCTTTTCTAAGGGAGCGCCAACAATCCGATGGCCTCGCACAAGCGAAACAGGTCTGGTACCAGGTAGCTGCAGTTGGTGGGGCTAATTTCTTGGAATGCAGGTGCGGTTGTTGTCTTGTACCAAAGGGGTCCTGATGATGCAGCTTTAAGTAGGGATGGTAATTTTACGTGCCCTGTCACGGTTTGTGCAACTGTACAACACCTGCATCTGTCATGCTCACCCTGTTATACGGGCTTTGACTGCACATGTAGTTGAACATTATAGGTACTGTAGTACCTCATTTTCCAATGAGTGCAGGTTTAGCATCATATGCGGCTTGTTCGAGTGCTGTAGGCTTTTGTTCTGAATGTTGTACTCTTAAGTGGTTGCACGATACAGTTGGCCTGGTGTATTTTCTATTTCATTTTGAGAGGACTTTATATCTTCGCAACAGTGATGGCATGGGAAAGAACTGCAACCCTTCTTACTATAACATCTATTTTGTTTTCAATGTGCAGGTGGTGAAGGGCAGGCGTCTGCTAACCAGGCAGTCAAACGACCTCGCCAGTTGGTTGCCAAACGCGGCCAACCCAGTAGAGACCATGACAAACAAGACCAAACTGAAAGTGCAGATGACAGTGTTCTGCGTGCTTTAATAATATATGGTACCTACACAGTGCTGTGAATTCCTTCACAGGTTACGTGCCAAAAAGCTCACACGTGTTCTAGCATATAGCGCGTGGTTTGTACAAACGTAATAGCGTACCTACCCGATGTATTCGCTTCTGCAGTCTGCACAGCACTCAGTGTGGCCATTGCGGACTTGCATGAGGTCTTGAAGTTTGATTGAATCCAGACAGCGAAAATGACAGGTTAGCAAAAACGCGAAACACGCCTTCCGCCCAGCTAAAAAGCCCAAGTTTCGCTTTCGCGCCGGGTCGCATCTCCCGGCGTGGCAGCCCAGGCCTGCTACTTCGCGGCGCTTGGGATAGATGGCGCGACCGGCGCTCATCAATATGGCGGCGCCCTTTGAATTCACGGTGTTCTGGTGTATAGCAATGCCTCAAGTCAGTTAAGCCTGACTAAATGGTCATTTAGGCTGGCCATTAAATTAAGTTTCATGGGATTCCGCGACACCGTCGCCAAATACCCTGAAAAAGTACAGTATATCGGTGGCTTCCTTACACTCGTCGACTAACACGGTTTGTTGACACACACACACACACGCATATATATATATATATATATATATATATATATATATATATATATATATATATATGTAATACAGTTGGCTAAACGTGATTCTACTACGTGGCAGTCGGTTTCGTCACAACTCTCACAGGCCACAAAAGTCGTGTGTGGGACGTTCACTTTTTGTTTACTTTAATGTTGCTGAAAAGTCCAACTTAACCAGTGTAGTGACGCCAACTTACTCTAGAATAAAACAAACATTTGCCTGTGTTCTGCAAACAAATACATTGTTCTGAGTACATGAAACAGTATGTTGTGAGAGGGATCTTAGTCGAACAAGGGTAGTGCCCGTCATGTACAGTGCCTTGGGGAAAGGCATGCAGCAGTATGACGATACATGCTTTCCTGTTTTTGCTCATGCCACGTCAACCGATTAATGACGATTAAGTCATTAATCGAAAAATTGGAGAGTGAGAATTGCCCCTCACAAGGCATTACTGGTAATAAAATCGCCTTCAGCGCTAGTGGAATCGGTGCCGCAGTGATACAGTTGACCTGCCTAAGAGGAGCTGAGCCCCTCCTTAAGAAATGGAAAAGGAAAGGCGCCCCCCACCCCCCACCCTCTGACTTTAGGCACTGGTTCCAGCTGATATGTGGCACGAATGCTTGCCGATAATTTTTTTCATGCTTGCTGCCTAACGCATCATATATCGCCGATAAAGTTGAAGTAATGCTGAAGTCGGTACTGCTTTATTTTCACTGGTCCGATCGTTTGATTTAAGAGTGGACCACACTGTACATACAGCATGACCGGGTGCTTTGTATATAGTCGAAAATAATTGAATTTAAAAAAGAAAAAAAAAAGAGAAGGACACCCCTGGCCTCGCCGATAACGGTATCGGCGGCTGTGTTCTACTTCCGCAGAGTACGGGACACCGCGTTAGAGACAAAGGTAAGATCAACGACGAGCATAAAAACTACACATCCACAAGAACAATGTAACGAACGATACTCAAACGCGTACCACTACACGTACCAAACGCCCAAGTAAAGTCAGTATAGTATACATACTGATGGAAAACAGAACTTTGCGGAATATATAGCTAGCTGTAAAGTTGACGGCGTGCCGCGTTTCAGCGACGGCTGCCGGGTCGTTGCACGCTCTGCTGTATTTGCTTCTTTGTTTGTTTACTTTTCCTCTTCGGTCAGCAGTAAACAACGGCCCGGCCGCGCCGCTAGGCGGCTCGCGAGGGCTGCCGTTTCCGCATCCGCGGCGGCGGCGGCAGCGACGCACGCCTCCGCGAAGCGATAATTAAGTCCGGCGGCTGTCGCCGAGGCCAGTTTTCCAGCCCTCAAACCCCCTCCTCACTACACAACTCCCCCTTCTACTTCTTCTTCTTTCGAACCAGACCAGGAACGAGTAGTAGTAATAGTATGCCAGAAGCAACCCACAACATCGCGCGAAGTGCAGTGCTTTCTGTCACCAAAGAAACAGGATACGGGGACGACGGCCGACGCGGAGCCAGAATATGGCAGAGTAGCAGCAACAGCAGCAGCGGCGAGCCCTCACAGGCCGTCATCCTCGGCGCCCTTTCCGTATCCTGGCCGCGCCACGACCCAGTGACCAGCTCAAATTACGAGCGGTTCGTAGAAAGCAACGAACCGATACCACGACAAGACCGAAATGAGTCCGCATCTGTAGTCGGCAAAACTCTGCCGCGAGCGGGAACCTGAAGAAGGTGGATGGCTGAGGGTGGGTGACGGCGTTCCGATTCACGAGTTCCGATAACCGATCACGAAACGCAGAGCAAACGAAAAACAAGATAAAAGGTATGGCGTCTGCGGAGGCGAGACTGGCTGGTGGATGAAGAACAAGAACAGCGTTTAAGGCAGCCGTCCCGTTCGCGTTCTGAAATTTCGCGCTCCCTTCTGCTTATTTTTGTTGCCTCTCTTTCATCCTCCCCCGGCCCATCCACCCCTAACCTTCTCCGCTGCTTCGCGCACGGCGTACGATTGTTCTTCTATATGACCGGAGTGAAAATGAAAGCGATTTGAAGGAAGAGAGAGGTGGAGAAGGAAAGGAGGAGGAGGAAATAGAGAGCGCAGGTCCGACGAGCGAAGAAACAAGGCCAAGCACAAGCACCAAATCGGCGCGAAATGCATCCGACCGATACATCCTCCCGCTCTCGCTTTCCTTTCGGCCCGGCCTCCTCCCTTTCCCCGCTTCCCTTACCGCTGGCCGGCGGCGCGGGTCCGTTCACCGTTATAACCGCGTTTCGTTTTCTTTCATACCGCTATTCCCTTCTCTCCTTCTCCTCCTCCTCTCAGCTTCCTCTCAAGTCGGCCGGCGAACGTCGACGCTGCCCGTGCGTGTGTTTATGTGCGAATGCTACTGCGGCGAACTAACTCACTGGACGGGGAAAGGGGAAGGGGGCAATGTTCTCCAACCTAGATTCGCCCGCGCTCCATCTCTCTCTCTCTAGGCTGCGCCGGCGCCGGCGGAGGTAGAGCGATCTGGGGCTCCGTTATACCATCCGTGAACTTGAAACAAAAATATAAGCCGCGCCGGGAGAGAAAAATGAGGGGTTGCTCCCGGCTCTTTCTCCTCTTCTTCGTCGTGCCTCTGTGGGTCTAGCTTCCCTCCCCCGTCGTCGTGCTCTTTTTATTTTCCCTCCTCATTTCACCCCCGCCACTGTCTCGCCTCCGGCGGAATTGTGGACGAGCCCCAGTTCTTCCTTCCTCTGGCCTCCGCGAGAGAAAGGAAGGAGAAGTGCGTGCGAGGAAGAAGAGTCGGCGCCGTCCTGCCGAGGCGCAGGTATAGTGTACGCGGTTAACGAGAAGAAATAAAAGAGGAAGAAAATGATGTGAAAACGGCGATCGCAGGACGGATGGAAGGGGGCGACAGTACTGTAATTTAGCGGAGACAGAATCACTAGCGATGCGGTGCGAAAGAGGAAAGGAAATGCAGTGGGGCGTTCATAGGCGTCGTGAAAGGAAGCCGCCCGCACAGGCTGTTAGGCAGAGTGGGGCTGTGAAATCTTGGAAATCTGCGTAGAGTTCACAGCGACATCAAAAGAAACCATGGAAACTAGTTGAACCAAAGTCATAGGACAGACGGTGTACCAGAAGGTGAATCCCGGACGCCTGAAGAGCTGTAATGCTGGACCGAGTGGTGTGAGTTTTTCTTGGGGAAAAAAAAAAAGAGACGAAAACACGAGAGTGGAATCACAGGACGGCGATGGTGTTCGTGTTACTGAAAACAATCGCTGCCATCTCGCAGAAAAGTGTCTCGTATTGCCCTCTTCCACCAAGTTGTGTACCATCATCATACCTCTACGAGATCACCTCATCCCCCATCCGATTTGTGTATTCCGTCGCACTGGTAATCAGTACAAAGTCGGCATTTCGTGATGCAACATTAAACGTTTCTCACAATCATTCCTGCCGCGAATCTCACGTGACTGGAATCATCTTCCTGCTAAAGTTGTAGGCCTTACTGATTATAAACAGTTCCGTGAAGCCTTAGCTAATATTGTATATACAGGTGCCGTTTAAACACTCATGTAACCAAATGTATTTGTCTTCTTCATTCTTTTGTATTTACCACTCCCCCTCTGTAATGCCCTTGTCCCTGAGGGCTATAATAAATGAAATGAAAACAAACAAACAAACAAAAACCATTCAAACGCTCGTTCGTAGTCGTTCCGTAAGAAATACATACTCAAGCCTTAGGCGTGCAAATAAGCGTCGGAATCGGCCTTGCAGCGGAGTTATTCTCGTGCCCCTGATAGTACGAATGTCGAAGACAACAGTCTCACTTGTAACGCCACTGCCACTGCGATAGCCGGCGTTCTTTTGACAAACCCAGCATGCACACTCACGTAAAACGCCTCACAGGTAACAAACAACAGTTCGATCTGGGCTAATTGGTTCATCTCCGATATTTACGCTTGAAACCGTGCGAACTTCTTTCCCCGCCAACATTTCGCGCTGTTTCAAACATAAAGGCCTCGCAGGTTCCGCAATGTACAGAAATAAAGCCTTAGCCGGCCAACCTGTTCCATCGCGTCCAAGCAAAAACTCAAGACATCAATCGTCGCTGCTCGCCTGTATAGCGCACACCCCGCAACCCCGGAGAAGGCACGGGGGTGCACTATACCAGCCGTTTGGAGCCCAGACAGGCACGACTCGCATTGTTTCGTCCTTGAAAGAAAAGGTGCGCTGAAATGAGAGCAACCAGGAAGGGAGCAACTTCGGCCGGCGAAGAACTGCCCAAGTTTCTTCCTTATTATTATTATCTTGTTTTTAGTATTGAAAGCAGGGCCTCGACATGGACACTTGGCTTCGCTAACTGTGCGGCACGGGTGCAGCGTAGCAAGGGCCAACGCCGAGAAGTGCGCTCGCTACGCGTGAGTTGAACGCTGACCGCAGCTCCGAACGCACGCGTGCAGGTCGAACGCGTGCGACGCACCCGAAGGGAGCAACTTCGGCCGGCTGGTACAGGTGCCGCACAGTTTCGGTCTATTAACACGTACATATCGGTGTACGGTTTATAATACATGCCCATATGCTGTACGTTCAGAAGGAGTTCCCATAGCGACAAAGGGACCTCTTGTTAAACAATGTATAAAGAAAATGAGCAGGAGGTAAGCAACCAAGTATTGAGCAGCTAAGTGCAAATACTTATACACAACGTAACGATAAGTTGGAGAATAAGCAGTTGAATAACCAACCATTTAATTCATTTAACAATTTGTGGTAGTGGAGAAGCCGGCGACATATTGTGCTTGTTGCCAGCACTTCCATTCCGTAATAAATAAATTGGTTAATCATTCAAGAGAGAATAAGCTAATAGTTTATATAAATTAACGCGTAATAAAGAAATGCAAAGCCACGAACAAGTACATCGTTCATTCTGTCGCAGGCGGTCGTGCAAGCTGGTGGAGCTCAAGAAAGGCAGCAGCGCTTACAGTGGCCCTGCACACCGCAGACGCACGAAGCCACGGTCCCAGGATCCTCCGTCCTGCGATGGGTCTGCCATCTGTACAGTTCCCCTAGAGCAGTCCAAAGGACACGCACCTTGTCTTCCTAATATGGGCAGTCACACACGACATGGGCTTGTAGAGTTTCCTCTGCGCCACACGCGTAACCAGGTGATAACAAAATTCAAGAATACGACGCGAAATGAAACAGTACAATAAGCAAGAGCAGGCGGCGGTGCGGGCACCGTTGGCCGCAGCACTACTATCCGCTCGCCCAGCGAGGGGTCACGGGCCGTCTAGCAGGAAAGACTGGACTCCTGGAAGGGCGCGCGCGGGAACGCATCGGCGAGCTGGCGGCGGCGATGGGCTTGTTTGTCGACACCAGCGAGCCGAGATACGCGACGAGCGAAGGCGGTGGAAAGAACCTGAGCATCGGCGAGGATGTGTACTTGCACAGCCCCGAAAGTTCGATATCCTCGTCTCGCAGGTTTCGTCGTCGCTTAATCTTCGGCTTTCATCGGATGCTCGCGGGACAGTCACCCACTACACGTTTTCGCCCTATACGTCTCGTCGATATAGAGATCGAGTCTGGAATGTGCGACGCATTCGCTTCAAACGTGGTCGCGAGTGAAACAAGGGGAGAGCAGGTTGAGGGTTGAAAGAGAAACGAAAAGAAACAACGTCGGGTATACTCGCAGAGTTCCAGCTGTGGAAACTCGCATCGAGGCTAGACGATGTGTGTGGAAAACGGATCGATGTAATGCGACGGAAGGAAACGTTAGAGAAACGTGCTTCAATGGCGAAAAGCTCCGGTTCGTTATCTCAGACGTCGATACGACGTGTTGACAACGAAATCGCTCCGTTCGAATAATCTCTTTGTTCGAAACATTCCGCGATTCGAAAATGTTTCGTTTACGGCAGTGTCTCGTTCGTGGCGAGCAAAGATGTCGCTCCCGTGCGCTTCCTCCTATATGAGCGAATGTCTCCACAGCACTGGGGCGGCTTGCACGAACGTTTAATAACGAAAATAATAACTAATTTAAGAACGCGTTCTTAAGTGTTCCGTAGACAATTCGCACAAGAACGCGTTCTTAAATTCGTTATTATTTTCGGCATTAAATGTTCGTGCAAGCCGCCCCGAATTACAGCCACCTCTGTACGAAGAGAAAAAAGAGAGACGGGGGAGGGGCGAGGGGGTAACATAATAGTGTTGCGCCCACACGACATGCACAGGCCAAGGGTTCTTCTTGCTGCAGAACAATACATAGTGCTTCGAAAAATTCTACACAACCCTTGGAATGTTACAGACGGGTCGGCTGGGTTTCTTGTCGCAGAAGTTACGAAGCCGTACCCATATTGTGCAGCCATGCTGCGTCAGCCATGGCACATATACGAGAGCAGTTAATTTTAGCCAGAGCTTAAAAATATGCGAATGCCACGTAGCTGGACAGAACCAAGGTAATGTTGTTTGCCGTCGCTTGGAGATACTCAAATTAATAGTTTTCCTTCATTCCTCCTAATTAGATAATTAGTCCTTATGAATTAATGAACTTCTCAAATATTACAATTAGATGAAAGGTGTGAATGAGAAAGTTACAGAGCGACACGAGAAACTCCCGATACAGCTTTCTGTTGCTCAATACGCGCTACATAATAGCGTTTTTTCGAGCGTGAAAGAAGACCGCAAATGCAAGCAAAATTGCCGCGCGACTGGCCGTTCGAGGCACTTTGCGTGTATTCGTGGGCTTCTTTCACGCTCGAAAAAACACTATTATGTAGCGCGTCTTGAGCAACAGAAAGCAGTATCGGGAGTTTTTCATGTCGCTCTACAATTTTCTCATTGACACTTTTCATCTAACTATAATATTTGAGAAGCTGATTAATTAATTAGGACTAATTATGTCATTAGGCGGAATACAAAAAAAAAAAAAAAAAAACTGAGCATCTCCAAGCGACGGCAAACAACACTACCTTGGTTCTGTCCAGCTACAGGGCATTCGCATATTTTAAAACTCTGGCTAAAGTTAGCTGGGACACCGTGTAATATATATGCACACGTAGTTGAGAAGGTACACCCACGAAAAAGGAATTTTTACTTGCTTGCTTACGTTTCGACTGTGGCACCGCCTTCGTCAGAGTAAACGGCTCTGATGAAAATTGTTACAATCGCATAGTCGCCTTGAACAGCGTTAACTATACGCCTTCCCGGGAGCACCGGGAAATGGTTCCTGCCTGCCCGACTGTTAACGCGCGGAACGGGCAGCAAACTAACACTCCAGACAGTGACCCAGTTCACGCCGCAATTACGTCGCATTCGGCTGTGGCCAGGCAAGACGTGTCGCAGGCGGAAACGTGGTGGTATAGAGTCGCTGGTTTCCACTCGACACTCTTTTGAGCCACGCAGGATAATGCGGCGCTTGAGACCTCCCCGGTGGCGGACACACTCTCACAGAGGTGCGAGAGGCTACCACCAACCGCCACGGTGTCGAAGGGGGCAACGAGCGTGGTTTTAAGGACGGCCTCCTCCTTCTTCATCTAGCGCGGAGCGGCGTCGGCGAAACAAAGACGCCGTGGAGAGCCTCACTCCGCAGCGGTGGCCGCATATACAAGCCGGCGCCGTCGGCCTCCGTCTCGAGTCGAGGCCGCGCAAATGGTGAGTCGCAGAGAAACGTAAGGAAACGGAACGCATTTCCGGGTTTCTCTCTCACAAACGCCGAGCCCGGCCTACCTTAACTTCTACGCGACTCGCAAGGAGCGTGTAGTCCCGCTCGCTCGCCCTCTTTTGGATAACTTTCACCCCCCCCCCCCCATCCAGCTCCCCCTTCTTCTCGCTCAATGTCGGCCGTTCTCCTCCGAATTCGGGTTGCCCCCGAAGCCGACATCTCGGCCAGAGCGCTGTGGTGGTGGTCGTCTCCCCTCATTTCTTTCTTCTGCTGCTGCAGCTTACTTCGTTTCGCTTTCGTCAGTTCTAGCTCTCTCTCCCGCTCGCGCTAGCATCTCGTTCTCTTTCCCAGCGTCGTGCGTGTTCGCAATTCACTTGCGCGGGCAAAAGGGGGCTCAGCTGAAAACAGTGGTGGCTCAGAAATGGGGGGGAGGCGAGAGTGGCAACGAATGCGATGTGGACGCGCACAGAGCCGAGTTGGCCGGACTCGAAGCTGGCAGAACTAGCGCGAGAGGGGGGAGGGGCTTATATCGACTCGTGCGCAAGGCACGCCGCGGCTCTCGCGCTGGAGTCGTGCGGCGGGCTGCGGGCGGGTTTCGGCGGAGAGAAAGAGAAGAGCACGACGACGCCTGAACCGAGTTGAGCGCGCCGTCGGTGGTGGTCGACGTCGGACCTGCATTACGCGGCCGCCACAAATCAAGCGCGGAAACCTGGCCGTCCGTCCGTCGCTCCTTTCTCTTCCCCTCGTTCTTCCGCGCGGCTGTCATCACCGAGACTGCGTGTATACGAGCGCGGGAAGAAGAAGAAGAGCGGGGAGATTGAACGCGTGCTGGTCGCTCGTGTGCCGTTGTGCATGCTACTATATCGTGAGCCCGGTCCTTTGAGAGGCACGCACGTGCACGGAGCAATTGGAAGTGGAACAGCAGGGGAGAAAAGCGTGTTGTTTGGCGTCGTTCGATTACCCGGCTCGAATGATGGCATGACGGCGCGGCCAATGGCTCGCGCGAAATGTGCGCCGCATCCTGCCTCCCCCGCGATCGACAAAGGCCCGCGTGCCGAGCAGCGAACGGTGCGGGCACGCGGAATGGCCCACGCGGCGTCCGGTAGCACTGTGCCCCCATTCGTAGTGTCGGCTGTTATGCTGACTATACGAATGCGGTGAAATGTCGTTTGAACGAACTCGTTATAGGTTAACGAAAGAACGTGATCTTCGCACCATGCTCACTTAAGTCAATACTTGGAACCCCTTGATCTCCATTCGAGGTAATTTTGCATTGAAGGGATTTACGGCACTGACGGATTCGGCTCCGGGGTGCCTCAATTTTCTTTTATTTTTCATTTTTTGCCCAACTCGATAGTGAGGTCCTCGAGAAAGGTGAGGGCTTGTTCGTACAAATAAACATTTATAGCCTGGGAATATACTAGGGTATCGTATACCAGAGAGCTAGCACCAACTGCAGCATCCGTATGAGCTGTAGTAGGTAACATCAGCAGTACTAGGCATCCGAGACCAGAGCTTTCGAATTCGATCAGCTTCATATTTTCCCCTTTTATAGGCGGACGTTGTATCGCCGCTCGCGTACATTCGTCGGTATTCTCTACCGTTTCTTTGCAGTTGATTAATTGACCGTCGCAAGCGCTATAAGGAGACACCTTCACGCGAAATTCTACAGACCGAGCATTCGTTCAGCAGTTTCGTACATCCGTAATTTCCCGTTGCGTGCTCTCAAAAGACCCTCGCATTTTCGTGCTGGTCCGCTACTGCTTTGCAGGACACTGGGACTGAATTTCCCCCGTTTCGTTAAAACTTACGGAAAAACGAAAATGTAGTGCACCTCCGTTAAGAAAAAACAACGATGGGGCTGCATTTTCTAAAAGGGCATCGCATTGTAACATGCCCACGTGCTGCGAATAGCGTAAAGCAGCGTAGTGCAAAGAAGGAGAGGCCCGCACGGTGTGACTACGCGTGATATCGCACGTGCACGACTCGCCGTGCTAAAAGCCGCGCGCCACCCCGCATGTTTCCAACAGGTTCTCCATTTATCTGGTTCCAAAAGTCGAATCTTTCTTTCGGTTTATATCACGCGCTGCGCCAATGGTGTGCATCGATTGATGGGCGATTGATTCACTACCCCTCACTTACCCTTCCCCTCCTGTGTAATATTGTCTGAATAAGTCGCCAGAATAAAATTCAGTTCAATATTTTCGACTCGCCGCGCACATCGTATCGGACGCCGCATCGTACCACATTTTCAACGCGTGCAAAACTCTCTGCCGCCGGACGGGCCAGCTCCTTCGTGGCCCCGTGGCAGCCCACATTATAGGGCGCCGCTCGAAGAGACAAAGCGGCGAGGCCGTCGCTCATAAAAGACAACGGCGCTTAGACGAGCCCGAAGCGAACTTCTCTGCATCCCCGAGCTGACGCGACTGCGGTTAAAAGCGGTCGGCGAAGCAGCAGCCGTCGCCATTGTCGCTTCTCTCTTCCACGGCCGGCTGGTCCGCTTTGGCAGCGTGCGTCGGGAACACGCGATCAAGTGGACGCGCCACAGTGACGTCTGTCCGCGCCAGAAGCGCCAAGCATGGGAATGGGAGGAGGAGGCGGGCGCGCGTTCAGCGGAGCTGCTGACCCGTGGTCAGTGCGCTCGCTGCAGGCGCCGCTGCTTTTTGCGGCGCGCGGGAAGGCGGGCAACTGAGAGCATAGAGGTGTCTCCCAGCATAGAGGTGCCGGCAGCGACTGTGTCCTACCGACGCGTGACGAGCCGCTGCCGCTGTTTGTTTGCGGCGTGCTCGACTATAGCTAGCTGCTGCTGCACGTCCACACGGTCACTAAAGCGACGGCTGAGACGTATCCAGCCGTACACGGCTTGCGCTCTCTGCCGACTTCCTGCGCCGGCGGTTGCCCCGCCCCGCCCCGCGGCCCTTTCTTCTCAGTCGCCAAGTTTCGCTCTTTTTTTCTGCGTGCGCCAGGTCGGCAGGCGTCACTTCCCGGAGTCCGCGGAGCCAGAAATCTGAAGAGAACGGATGTCGTCTTCATACCAAGAAGACCCGAATAACGCATGGGAGGACCTACCTCACTGCGATGAAAACTGAAGAAGCATGTACTGATGGGCATCCTCGATGCCAGCTCCGATAAGAAGAGTGTGTGTCTTCCGAAGGAAAAGAAAGAGGAACCTATTCTCGCGCATTGCACAGTTTGCTGCGTCATTAAACTGTACGCAATACTTCGAGTCTCAAGTCGTGCCTTCCAAGGTGCGTAGTCACTGCCCAATCCTCACAGTGCCGTCCTTGACACGACATCGATGGCAGCGCGGCGCTGCAACTTGCCGAATGACAGCTCAGGACGCCGCTTCTACTACATACTATGTACCGCGGAACGGGTGCATATACCGCTGGGCGAAGCGTTACGTCCGTCCGCGAAACCCCTTCAGCGTTTGGCGAAACCTAAGATATACCAGAAGCCACGGTACGGACGTGCTCGTACAGCGACTTTAAAAAAAAAAAAAAGAGAGAGAGAGAGATTTCTCCTCCTCCTCCTCTTTCTCCTCCTTTCCCGCGGTCGTTGCGTGCAACCCAAAGAATCGGGCGCAGCGTGGGGTCCGTCAACGTCCTCGCGGCTTGAAACCCGGGAAGGACGCGCCCGCCCGTAGAGAGAGCCGGCTGGCTGCAGCATTTCGCATACGCCCTTGTACTCCTTCGCGCACTCGCCGCCGTTCGCCGCACGGCGACGTGTGTCTTTGAGCGGCGCACGATCCCTGGCAGAAATTGTCCCCCGACCGCGGCGCTCGGGACGGTACGCAGCCGTTGCGTCACCGCGGCGGCATAAACAAGGACGCACCCGCTGTTTGACAGGACGAGACGGCGCGACCACCGGCGAGCGGCTCTATCGGGACGGGCGCGGGAGAAGCTGTCAAACGGCGCGCGCGCAAAGCCGATCGCTGTAGTGTATACGGGCGTGGATCGAACGACGCGTGCGTGGGCTATACGTATACACTTGGGGCAGGGATTGTCAACTGCGCAGCCGCGACCTCTCCTCGAAGGAGGTGACAGGTGGTGTGTGCGTGTACGTGTGTGCCATACCGCTTTGACCCGCGTGCCTTCGTGCGTCCCACTCAAGTTATGTCGGCGACGTTACACAACAACTGCGATTCTCTGCACATATGTAATCTTCGAAACAGTGCTCGGTCCCCCTCCTCCCCTGCGCCATTCCTTCGTTTATTTGGCTCTCGTTCGCTCGCTTTTCACGAACGTCAGTGTGTCAGTTGCCCGACGTAGTGTCAAGCGCAGTCTCCAAAGCGAATGTATGTATGCAATCAGAGAAATGACAACATGACAATAATGGCGATGATTAAGCGAGACGGTTAAGCGAGACACTCTCATATACGGCTCTATATTCTTTTTGTCTCGTTGTGTGTACACCTTAGAAAATTAGTGCATGCTTGCCAACAGAGACGAATTACACGTCGCTTACTTTCCGGTTAAAGCCATGAGCACAGCACGCAATTTCGCGTTTCGCATCATGAGAAGGGGTGACCTAAGCACCTCCTTCCCCCTTTCCTCGAGCAATTAATATCTAGTGAGGAGCAGTAGGAGGCTGCCTTGCGCAGATCGAGGCCCGACCTTCAGGAGGCCATCCTGGAGTGGGCTGAGAGGATAGAGGAGGCCAAGTTCAAGTAGTTCCTCCCCCGCCCTCTATTCCGTCGCCCCCTTCCCTTTAATGAGGGATAAATAAAGTTTTTCATCATAATTATCATCATCGCGTTTCACGAGCGAGCTCATGATTGTACACACTTATATACAAGGTGATATGGCGGGGGCATATAAAAAGATATGCCAAGGTGACGACATGTGATGGTGCGGTGGGCCGGAAAAAACATCGTTCACTTGCACCCGTTTTTTAACAATATTAAAAAGTTGGTAGTTTGCGCCACGTACGTCCGCGTTTTGTTCCGTATGTTCGTCCATTAGTTTCGTCACGCAGTGTAACACTAAGCGCTATACAATCATGAACGTTCACCGACTAGCCCCGTTCATTGCTTTACTAAACTACCACGGCATACGATACACGATAACACGGCACAATACAGCTAGCGTAGCCCCGCGCACTGAAGCCCATTACTTTATTTTGATTCAGTCGAGTAAGTGTTTTTTTTTCTCTCTCTCTCAAGGCAAGGCGCTTCAACGTCATGTTGCTCAGCGTAGAAATGTGCAAAATTTTGACACTGGTGTAATTAGGCTGGAACAGTTCGGAGTGTTAATAAATGTCATTAATTTTTGCGTACGAAGAGGTAACCTGGGATGCACAAAACTGCGTTGCGAAGGCATAAATAACCATCATAAAACGACGTAACAGTTCAGCTTCTTCAAGTGGGCTAACTTCGCGACGAAAAAAAAAATAATAAAGGCCCCGTCATGCAATGCGAACATGTATCTCGTTTCTGTCGTCACATTGCACATAGGCGCGCAGAAAACTTTGCATACAAAATACCTATAGGCATGCGAGTCAATATGCGTCGGCAAGCACAGGCTAAATAAACAAACGTGATGCGTACAAGTACGCGTTGAGAAACAACCCGGCGTTCAAACCCCCGGAAATGTCAAGGGCGCTCGCAACTCTCAGACAAGTTATCCCCCCGATATTCGTTATACACACTCACTGCGAGTCCAACAGTCTAAAAGGTGTCCACCACGTATCCCAAAGGGAAGGCTCGTTGCAACGCTCAACTTTCCTCAGTTCAGCGGCCGCGGAGGTTTTTTATGTTTCCGATGGCGAGACCGGCGCGGCGACGAGTTGCCGACGCGCGCACGGCAGGTTACAGTCAACAGCAAACTGCGCGGCCAACAGTGAACTGCGCGCGTACTGCGCACGCCTCGTTATCGCCGCCGATTCGGTGGCCGTTTCCTGCGGCGTCGAAAAAACGACGACCTCGGCACATCGCGAGTTGGCGAGAATCGTATGTGAAACGCGCTACATTTCCCGATCCGATGACGATGATGATGACGCGGCTATTATTAACACACCACCACACGCGGATTTTTTTACAACAGCAGCGAACGGAGCTCCATTTTATACACGCTGCGCGGGCACTCGGCTCAGCTGAAAGGAACGCGCGTCGATCTAAGTGCGTCACGTGGGACTGCGCGGAATTCGATCAAACCGAATTTCGTTATCGTGAGAGCGGCGATATGACCCACATATATGCACGGGCGCGTACGACCTCGAGGCGCAATGAGCATGGGATAACGCTCGGCCAGTGCCAAGGCCACGCGCAATCCCGCAAGCATAACGCGATCATGATGCATCATTGTGCCACGCGATTATGTGCCCGTTGCACCCTGATTATCACGATGGAAGTGTGCGAGGGGTAGCGAGAGCTTGGCGCATGCAAGCGCCAAGGGAATTCCTGCGTGGCATTCCGATCTGTTCACGTGACGCTCGCATGCGCCATTCGTGATAGGGCAGGACGCTAAAGCGCACGTGTATATTGTGGTAATGAAATCTACAGGCAAAGTTTGATTAGTATTCCAGTAACTGTCACATTGCTTAAATTGAGATTACCTTAAAGGCGTTCAATTTCGTCCGAGTTGTGTGTATATATATATATATATATATATATATATATATATATATATATATATATATATATATATATATATATATACACAGTTACTCGTGTTTTTTTTTTCTACAAAACTGTGACGCGCGTGTGTTAGCTGAGGGAGGTTAGTCAAGAAGAAGACGGCAAGCGGGAACGTGAGGGTGTCGTTCGATATTTAGATCCCTCGCTTGGAGGCTCTATAAAGGCCATCTGCGCATTCTTCAATCATGCCCTCTCGTCGAAACGTTGTCATCGGAATATATTGCGTATCACTCCCTCGTTCTTTTGCACATCCTTTAATTAGAGTCCGTATCATCCAAACAGCTTTCGGCCTGCCTTGGATACACAATATACCCAACAGGTATATCATATGCAAAGGTAGAGGGAGAAACCGATTGGTATTCAAGCGCGCTCAGATAAAATTTGAAGGCCTCCAAAGTTGGGCTTTATTTGATAGATGACTATCCGGTGCGTAATACACACCAGCGACCCTTACAATAGCGGATGAAAGAGGGAAGCATATATCGTTCAAATATTCAATGCAGTGTTCCTTTGAAGTTTGACCGGCACGTACACTGTCCCTGCGTGCCAAAAGAGGTCCAAACGCACGCAGCAGGCACGGCATTGACACGCGGAAGCGTGTGCCCACGGCTCCGGCAACAGATAACGGGATCGCGTCAGACAACGCCGAAGCCGCGCAGAGCCATCAAGCGCCGCGGATAGAGCCAACGTGTCTATATAATGGTCATAATAATAACAACAACAAAGAACTGTTACTTAGAGGCAAGAACACTCCCTGAACGCGCGCGCCTGCAAGAGGAGTGACAACTACACGCCGGAGCAAAAATGAATCGGCCCCTTATAACGTTTCCTCGTCGCGCGGCGAAGCAACCTCGCCGACTCCGCACTCACGCGCGGAGAACGCTGCGCGCACACATGTCGCGCACGAGCCCGCTTAGCCAGCCGCCTTGTGTACACCGCGTACGTAATATATACGTTTCTTCATCGGGAGCGAGCGAGCGAGCGAGCGGCGGGAGAGAGCGCGCGCTCGTGGAAAGCGAAAGCGTCGCGAGTTGATGAAGCGCCTCGGGGGTCATTCATATTCGCGGTGCAAGGAAGCGCGGAATAGCAGAGCCTACGGCGTCTACAGAGACTACGAAGACTATATACGGCGTCTTCGCCGCTACCTGCGGTAGCGGCGAAGACGCTACCGCAGCGAAGACGCCTTTCGCCTTTCGGTTTCGCCTTTCGGTAGCGGCGAAGACGCTACCGCAGGCGAAGACGCCGAAAGGCCGAAATCGCGCTGTCTTCGACGTCCGCGTGGCATACATACAGACGGGACGCGTGTTTGTAAACAAGGAGCTCCAACGCGGCGAAGCCGTGCACGCTGGCTCACATTTTCGTCTCCGCACTTCGCCGGGCAACGGATTTGCGTAGGAGACTTGGGGAAATTCGCCTCCGTTGAGTGCTAATCTAAAGTATTTGCGTATCAGCCACGGCGTAGCTTAATGGCTATTGCGCGCTGCTGAGCTGAACACGAGGTCGCGGACTCCTCAAGAGAGTGAAAGAACAGGGAGGGAAGATAGCAGAAACAATAAAGACGATAACGATTCCCATATCGTCCAACTGCCGCAACACGAGGGCGCCAAGGAGTCTGAAATGCTTGGAGGATTAGTTAATGCACGCAGCTAACACAGCGTATTCACGCCACTAAGGGTGCGGTAATGAGTAAGCAGCTATTTCTTTAACATACACAGTTATAAGTGTTTGCCACACTGCGGCTACTCTTTGGACGTTTGTTAAATGAACAGTGGACGCATAAGTTCATAACTGGGACATTCGATGTATAGCAGTCTGTTAATCTTATAATACTCCATTACCAATCTCCTGCAAACAGACGACGTCTGGTAGCTTAATTCCAGTCTATGTATGACTGACGCGTTGCCGCTCGCTTGTAGAACAAACGGCAGTTCCGTATTTCCATATCTCAATGGAGTCAGTGGTGGGAGTTGTATTACTCGCCATGGCTGGTCACACTCTCAGATACCTGTAGAGTCCGAGTCATACACACTCCTTTCCTTCGTGTGTATGTGCGTGTGTGTGACTTGCTTCCTTTTTTTTCTGAATTCTCCCTCAACTTCTATGTACGTGCATTTTCCTTTATCTTTCTGTATCCCCATACCCCTTCCCCAGTGCAAGGTAGCAACTGGATATATATCTTCAGGTAACCTCCATGCCTTTCGTATCTCATCTCATCTAATCTCTCTCTCTCTCTCTCCTCCGTTTTTAATTTTACGCGCAATGGGCGCATCTGGATTGCTGCCAGCCCTTTTACGCGAGGTTTGCTGCTGGTGAATTTGCTCGTTTACACAAATTCTGTGGCTCTGAAGTTCCGCATATAATTGTTGTAGGCCGTGCATATGTTGCATTGGATGGTTTATCGGTTTCATTGGTTCTGACTGTCGCGCCCCTTGGAGTTTTGCAATTGCGTCCTAAGCGCTGCCACATCAAATTTGAGTTCGCCCAAATACTGCTTTAATTGCAGGTTTTCCAAAAGTGCCCTCTGATACTCAGGCTCAGATGTTACTAGCGCCGCTCCTCGTGACGCCTGTGGCCGGGTCGAGCTCGCCGCTGGCCCCAGGCTGCGACGAGTCCCTTTCTGCGGGTTCGTAATTCCGCATCGCCAATGGGAAGGTAGCAGAGGTAGGCCGGCAGCATTGGCTCATTACGGTACGGAAACGGTAGCCTTTGGCTTTGCCTCGACACACAACAGAACGATGGGCTAACCGGACAGGTGTACACTCGAAACATGCGGCCACGCGGGTGTGAGCCTGTCCAGCTAATCTCGCGTGCGCACACCAACACATCTGGGCGTGCGGTAAATCTTTCCGTTCGAACAAAATGCGACAGACGCAGAGCTGCGGATTACCGTGTCACCAGTACGGAACTGACACGGGCAACACGGCAGCACCAAAATCCCCACAAAGAGCGTCCCACCGGCGTCGAGGAAGCCCGGGCGTTGCACAGACGCGCGCGCGAGCACGGGGAAAGAGCGAACAGCGGAAGACGGCGTCGCGAGCGGATCCGAGGACGCGCGACTCGAGAGCGGAGGAATCGCACCGAGTCGGAGAAAGCGAAGCACGTGCGTCTTGCGAGCGGAAAAAACATCGCGCGGCGGGAAAAGAAAAAAAAAAAAGAAAGAGGTGAAGCGATCGCGATCGCAGCGACGTTCCGGCCACATTTTCAGTCAGTCGGACGGCGCGCAGCGCGGCAACCAGGCCGACGACGGTCCTGACGCAACCGCCGGCGCGCACGAGTCAGCGAGTCCAAAATGCTCGCAAAAGCTGAACGCCCGCCCGTGCGCCTCGCATCGGCTACGAGGAGGGCTCCCCCCTGCTGATGAGCGCGCCGCCGAAAGAGAGCCGACGGCCCGTTAATTTGGCAGGCGGAGGGAAACGCGCGCGGATGCGCGGCACAACAACCGCGTGCGGGGAAACGCCGGCCGCCACCCGCTGCTGCTGCTGCAGTAGTGGGCAGGCAGTGCGGAGATGCCGTACGTTTCGGGGCCTAGCTGGCAGCGACATCAACCTTGCGCTGAGCATGCTGCGGCGGGAAGACGTCAGAGGGAGAGACTTCCTCGAGATGGTGTCAGACTCGACGGGGGAGGGGGCGAAGAGAGAAAGAAGAATACAGGGGAAAGCGAAAGTTGCCGAGGAAAGCAATAAACGAACATTCGGCGATGTTGGCGGGCGCGTTTTGTCCGCGGCGTTGATAAATTCAACCTACTTCGTCCAGCGAGCGAGGAAACGGGGCGCCCGCGTGCTGCGGCGGTTGGCGGCTCCCTCCCCAGTATTTCTCGCGTGACTGACCGCCGGGGGAGGTCGGCTTTCCATCCGCCCGTCCGAGGGCCGCGCGATGCCGGGGAGGACACACTGTCACGCGCGCGACACCGGGAGGTTTCTCTTTGTTTATGAGAGCGCGCCCTTCCCGTTCTTGCAGGGGTCCTCTTCGTCTTCTCCGCTTGACGCCCGCCGCCCACTCTGCGCGCCGCCGCCTGCTCAAGCTAACGGCAGGCCTGCCTTCTGGCAGCCGTGTTCGCTGTGGAGGCCTGGTATAGGCACCTTCCGTCGGACTATCACTCCCGTCCCTCGTTCGTCTCTCGCGATCAAGCTCCCCACAAACCGCGGCCCCGTGTGGTTTCTTGACGGACACAAACACCCTGCGAGCGCGCGGCAGAACCGAGGAGGTGACGTCACAAGACGCGCTGCTTGGGCTCACAACTGCCTCCTTCCGTTATACGTGTCGTTCGGTATACGTTGGCTCCCGTGGAGCTCGCCTCGTGTCACGCCGCGCGCTCTCTCTTTTCGTGCTTCGCACAGCGCGTCTTTCGTTCTTACGTTTCTGGCCGCTTTTCTTTTGTGTCTCAGTGAACGCACCTTGCGCGGCCGTCAGTGTGCCGCCGAAGTAAGCACGAGTTGAGCGCGTTTCGGCCCCACCAAAACAGCGACTCACGTTGTCTCCACGCTGTGCGCACACAACTCCACAGCAAAGCACCGAAGACTCGGGCGAAACACGCTTCACGCGAGACTGCGCGTACCGCAGTAACGTTCGTAAGGAAACAAGCCGAGCTCAGGAGTCCGTTCATATGTACTATCTTCGGTAAGTAGCTATACTACAGGCGAGTACGCTTGCGCAGAAGTCCACATACCTGACGTGGCAGACACACTATCGTATAAAAGCCATGATGTCCTGGGCGGAGAAAAACATGCTTCCAGGGGTTCTCGGACACGTGGTCGTTCTCAGCACATGCGATTAGTATCTTTACATGTGCACCGCTCCGTGCATTCCCATAACAATCAAAGCCGATGAAACAACTTGGATCGATGGAATAGCATACGAAAAGCCGATACCGGTATTGGTCGTCTGAATTGAGCGTTCGTTTAACAGGGTGTATGTACGTTGGAATATCGTAGAGACTATATATGCTATACTAATTTTCAGACGTGCATAGCAACAACAACATGTACATTTGCCTTTTCAGGTACACAACCCGCAATCACTATTCATGAGCGTGACATCCACCACCTCACCTCAAAACTATGCTATCTGAACATTCGATTATATAATATTAACACAAGTTTTCATCCGCACGAGTGTTGACTCGCACCTCAATGTAGCAACTTGCTACAAAGTAGATCCACGTGGGTGTAGAAGACAAAACAAGTCGTCACAGGGTGTATCTGCGCCAGAAGGCCCCTGAGATAGGCTTACCCTTTACTCTATGTACAGCATCAGAAACAGCAGCTGAGCGAGCTAAGGGTATTTGTTGAGGTCGTCGAAGTTTTACCACACCCTACCTTGACAAACAAGAACTGCAGACACAGCGGAAAGAGGAAGTTGTACGAATAAAATTTAGACAAAAAGAAAACATCTAGAACGCAGCGTGAGAACTACCACGGCAAGACAAAAGGCGACGATGGTCAAATGGACGGGCCTGCAAAGCGTGCCGGTGCAGGAACACTTTAAGAGAGCGTCTTAGCATAAGACGGCGCCGGCGTGTCGAATGCGAGAAGCCTGCTTCAACCTCCGCCACGCTCGGGCAACACGCAGAAGCAACAGCAGCAAGGGCTGTTTGTTCGCAAAGAAACGGCCATTGCGATTCGTATCGCGCGCGTGTTCGCGCACGCACGCACGCTTCGGGGCCGCTCAGGAATGGGTCGCGGCGGCAGGGGGGGGGGGGGGGGGGAGAACGGTCTCCTCGCGCAGCAACGAATTACGCGCAGCTGCTGTCGCAGAAAGCAGCAAAAGAGACAAGCCACCAGACAAGGCAAGCCAACGCAGGCACACCGGTGGCGGCCGCCAGACGAACGAAGCGAAAGTGCCAGGAGAGACGCATCAAGCGCCGGCCTTCTTTTCCGCGGACGTTCGGACGGGCCGAGCTGAGTGACCCACTTCGGGCGCAGCGCGCGCAAATCGCCTCCGCCGCGCGCACCTCTTCTCTTCGTCCTCCGGCATCCCAGCGGGCCGCCGGCAAAAAGAAGGGGGGGGGGGAGGGGGGGACGCAAAGACGACTCTGCATACGTGCACGCACACGGTCGGTGTGGCGGTGTGGGGAAGACGAAGCCGCCGTTGGGAGAGGCTGCCTCAGAAACCGACCGAAAGAGAAAGAAACAGGACCGAGAAAGAACACAGAGGGAAGAAGAAGAAAGAAAGCGAGCGTCAGGAGTCGGAGGTGCTGGCGAGAGAGAATGACCAAGAGCGGAGGAGGAGGACACGTGGTCGGGAGGCGAGCGAACCATCGGCAGAGATGGAGAGGGCCGGTCGGGCGAATGGGTTCAATGTTCTCGGACTCGAGAGAGTCTCCCAAGACCCCGTTGCAACCGTCGGCGTCGTCCGGCATCGCTTCTCCTGTGTGCTCCACGCTTAGTACCGCAGCGTGCCTCTGCATCCAGCACTCCCGGTCGCGGTGGATGGCGGGGAGAGGGAGACGCGAGTGGCCAAGTGGATCACTGGAGCAAGAAGGGCTGTGTTTTGCTGGACGCTGCCGCCACCGCCACTTGGTGATGGTGAAGGGGGGGCGGGGGGGGAGGGTGAGGGAGGTAGCCAGACACGCGGAGGTGCTCCTCACAAGGCGCCGCTCCCGCCTCCCACGGCAGCGCTGAGATGAACCACAGAGGCCTTTCTTCGCTGGAACGAACTTTTGTTTCTTCTCGCCCGTACCCCCTTCTCCTTTGCGAAGGGAGGAGGGCGGATGGTCCGTCTTCTTTTTGCAGTGCTCAGCGCGGTCTGCCTTTCATTATCGCCACACGATGCAGACTGCGTGCACAATTCGCCGGGCGCAGTGTAATTGAGAATGCGGAATGGACGGCCGGCACGTTTTAAAAGCGTTATGCAAATGAAAGCGATCTGGGTGCAGCGGCTGGGCAGCAGTGCCTTGACCAAAAACAAGATTCCTGGCTGTTTCTCGTCCTCGGGCAGTGGGGATACATTGCGCTGAGCGCATTTTTGTATAGCAGCTCCGTATGAAAAGCAGTTGCCTTCACCAGCTGTAGGCTAATGTGACCGTTGTAAGCTGAGGAAGTGAGCGACTCACTCAAGATTTCCATTTATATATCGAGCATTAAAACAGTGATATATACTTCTTTGTCTCCTAGCAGGTTGCGATGCACTTGACTCATCGTGCCCGGTGTATAGTGTTGGTTCAACGCGTCATTTGGTGCGAAGCCAGGATGGTCTTGGTAGCTTAACCAGAGGAAGGTCACACCGTGCGGGGAGTTTCCGAAGATAGCGGTTGAGAAAAATCAACGAGCAGAACTTTTCCATCAGTGAACTTTTTACCAAAAGTTTCCTTTCTTTTGCTTCAAAGTAAAACTTACTAATACCAATTTATCTACAGCTTCGAAAGGCTTGCAGTAACGAAACCTGCTGCTATAGGTTTTATCTTCAGTTCAATCAAAAAGAACGAAATATCCACTGTACAGAGCTCCTATGACGCTCATATGAGTAGTTCGCATATGACAACCTCGGTAGACCTCGTCCACACGGAAATTTTGACAGTGCTTACGCGTCGAAAGCTACTGGATCTCCACAATTAGTTCTATGCAAGATGCACAGAGCTCTAGAGCACGCAGCATACCGTGCCGTGTTCACGGCAGGCGATCGAAGACGTTTCTCCGAAATTTTGCAGCGGAGCCGCGGAATAAAAATGTTACGAAGCGTCCTCGGTGAACAAAGGCTGTGTCGCCTTAGTCGAAGATAAAAGGTTCGATACGCCGGGGGGAATGAAGTATATCGATGTCAGGCGATCGGTCCGCGTTGTAAACAAAAACCACTATGGGACGCCGATGAACCAAATCGGTCGATATTAGCGAACAGTCATGCAAGCAAAATGAGAGTAAGAACGACTTATCAACAGGTGGGGCAGAAAGCGACAGATATAAAACATTTATCGTAGTGCAGGGAATGCGCAGCTTATTGGCTCGCGCACAATATCGCACGTGGTAATATGCCGTCACTTCTCGTCATCGTCGGTGCCGGAATGATAGAGAAAGACCACCACAAGCTTTGATCGCACACTGGTGTGCTCCCTTTCCTGTTATATAAAATTGATTGATTGATTGATTGATTGATTGATTGATTGATTGATTGATTGATTGATTGATTGATTGATTGATTGATTGATTGACAAGGTGCGCATTGGGTTCTTTACCGTGCACTGATATTTCAAGCACACCGGCGTTTTCGTACTCCCCGCGGATGGGAATGCGATCACCGCAGTAGATAAATCGAACGCGCGACTCGGGCTTATCAGTATACAGCGTAAATGTCACGGTAACCTATAGCGACCGGTGTGTGGGCGCCGTCTTGCATTGGCACGCGTTTCAGGTTCGTTAGGACTCGTGTCAGGCACCCCGCGGAGCTGCGAAACGGAACGAATCGAAAAGAAAATAAAAGACGCGAAAAAATAAAAAAAAACGACGAAGCCGTGAGCAAGCAGTGCCTCTCGCGCGCACAGTCGCTTACGATCACTTTGGTCGCTGACAAAAAGGCAAACAATGGCAGCTGTCACGCGCAGATGAGCGGTAACGGGTGTGAGTGAAGCGATAACTATAGACAACTGATGCATTTTCAAAGCTCCTGGGGATACAGGAAATACCACGAGTGGAAGAAAAGACAACATGACAGGAAGAAATACCTTCCTTTCACGATGGCTCTCGAGGCGCCGCTAATAGCTTCATTTCTGACATTTTTTTTAAATTTTCTTTTTTGCTGATTGTTATGCGGTTGTTTATATTGCAGAATCAAGTGCTTTGTCATTAGCAATTGTTTGTCGCAATTGTAATTACCTGTGTTATATGACTAGCAAGTGCTTTTACTATGTTCCCTGTAATCCGTTAGACGCTTTACTATAGCCATTAAGGCTATCAATTTACGCACTTAGGCTTTGTTTTTTATTGAGATGAAAAAATAAACAGAGAAGTTGTTAAGGCGTCCAAGCTGAAATAACGGGAGATGGGAGCGCATTCCATTTGCATTTACTTGCAACAGACCGAAACGAACTTGCCATGGTGACTCGACAGTGTAGAGAGGTCCTAAAGAAGCACCAGCCATTTCAGCTGAGACCTGTTAGAAAGGCCACGAGTACCAAGCCAGGCGCGTACCATCGAGCCGTACGTTGTCGAAGACGCTGGCCGAGCCAGAAGAACGCCTCGTGCGTGCCAGCGCTACAAGCAGACACCCTCTAAACAAGCCCGTGAATGTAGCATGTAATAAACGATCTTGCGAACGCAAAACGAATGACCTCGATCATTTGTCACTGTGGCGCGTTAATGAATTCCCTGCTGAATCAATGCGTTCGCCTAATTGAGTGCAACAGGCTCGGTAGGATGTTTACCAAATGCTTAGACATGGTCTATTTGTCATACAGGTGAGGAAGCCGGGAGAAGGTCGATCGCATTAAGAGAAGCAAATTGTGAGTGGCTCGCACTTTGCCGGCTCGTATTCCTATTCGGGACGGGACCAGACCCCTCTAGATGCTCGTTACCGCTTGTGCCGGTGCTTGCTACTTGTGTTGTTACTTGTGCATGCTGTGTGTGTGTGGAGGGGGGGGGGAGGAGGGCAGAGGGCATTTCATGCATCACCAATCTCATTTAGGACGGCGTGGCAGAGGTATGGCAAGCAAACATCTTCAGCACATATTAATGAATTCCTCTCTCTCTCTCTCTCTCTCTCTCTCTGTTTACGAGGTTTCGTTCAGTATTATTGACTGCAGAGGCGATAAGCGGCTTTTTCTTTCTTTTTGTCTTCATCCTATGGATGTCACGGATTATGGAGGTCATGGTTGTATTGTAAACTTGAGTTTGCTGTGCGTCTCTCCTTGAGGAGCAGACATGCGTCGTTGATCTTCCGGTCGCTGCACTTTTCAGCATGTTTCAGGCGAAAGCCTTAGACGGATCACGCGTCGAAAAATCCCCTGTCCGGCGTTATGGCACTAAAGTTTATGGTGTCACCATTGATGGTCGAATCCACGACTATTGGTGGCAGTAGGACCGGTGACCTTTGGTGCTAATTAAGACGAAGTTAATGAAGGGGCAGTTAATTGAGACAGAGTTAATTAAGGCACTGGAACCCTCGACGATTGGTGGGAGCCGAACCTACGACCTCTGGCGTTAATTATGGCGAATGTAATTAAGGCACAGTGAGTTAAGGTAGAGTTAATTAAGGCCCTCGAACACACGCCCTTTGGTGGGAGAAAACAAGTAACAGGAAGTAGCAATGCACTCGAATGATAATGTCAGGTAATTAGATGAATGCCTCCTGTGCGCGCAGGCTTTCGCCTTCATCCTCTTTAGAGTACGCTAAGGTGACTGTCAACGTTTCAACCTCTTTCTTCCCCCATTGAGCTCGTTTTTATGAGTTCACGCCAACTAATGATAATGATTGTTGACAAGAAAATCATATCTAACTATAGAGCATGCGTAGATAGAAAGTTTTGCTTATAACTCCTTGACACGCGGCAGTCTATGCCCAACTCTTTGATAAGGAACGGTATGCTTGCCACTCCTTTATGTGGCAGTAAATGCTCGCGCCAAGCCTGACTTCGAGAGCTAGTGCGTAACTCTCTGATCGAGTGAGCTCGCTTTTCTCGATGGAGTGCGTTCACTTCGCTTGTGCCCAAGCGGAGTTCATTTGCTCCATTCCAGGAGTACAAGAACTGCCGGAAATGCGGTTGTGTTGAACGACACCGAACAAGGGATCGCCGGCGCTCCCTTTGTTCTCAGAGCCAACTGTACCTCTAGTACGTCCACGTGCAGAACGTCTTGTATCGCTGTGTACGGCCGCGCCCAGCCACTGTATCGTTCGAAAGTCACGTCTCGGGCATATACACGGTGTCTGTATACAGAAGAGCAGACTCTCGCTTGCAAGTCCTGCGCGCGCAAGCAAGCCCGGACGCGAGGGTATATCTCGCGGCGTCGCCACACACCTGGCTGCACACGGCACGCTCTGTCACACGCTCACAAATGACAAACGGCGATGACAAAACGCCGCCTTATATTATTGGACGACCGTTCTAGAAACGCCCAGCGGTCTCGCGTCCCCGTACATATATACGTTGTCGCGAGGCGGCCGCAAAGGAGGAAGACAGAACATCGGCCTTAGAAGGCCGGGAGCGCAGCGGGAGAGAGAATACATTATACGCGACGGGCTATAGCGTTAGGCGGCTGGCATATTGTGCAGGTGGTTTATAGGGATCGAATACACCAACGAGCGAGCGAGCTTGAAGGAGATCGACCGGTATTTGCTTTGTTGTCCGCATGCCGGCGATAGGCGCAGCAGTGAGGCTTGAGCCAACCACCGTTGGAAGAATGTCTACTTAACAGCTGCGATTGAATGCGGCTGTTGAGCTCGGTCAATGCCGTTTGCTGACACTGCAATTGAATTGCCAAAGGTGAATCTGGAAAGCAAGAGCGAGTGCGTTCGCATTGTTGACCCGTTCAAGCCGGTTGCCTCGATTTCGTTTCGTGCATGCATGCGTATATATGAGTTCTAAACTTCCGCATCGGGATAGAACACCGAAGCGAGAGAAAGCTCAATTCCGACGTCGCGTGTAGCTAATTGTCTGACCGGCAAATGTCAGTGTGTCGCCACTTTAGACTTGTAAAACGAATCAGTGCACGATGAGTTTCCAAAAATGGAAACGCTCTGAAAATTCAGTGTATGAGTGGGCGCACGTGACAGTGCATCCGTATCAGCTTACCAGCGTCAATCGTCGCGTGACCGCCGCGCGACAGGATATATTCATATATATTCGCCCGTTATAATTGTGCACCACACGGACGCCGACGAAAAAAACGGAAAGAAGATGACAGCGGTTCACATAATGTGCTGCTTGTCAGCGCGCCAGCTTTACACTGTACTCTGCGCGGTTTTAGTATAGACAGTTACACGTAAGGGAGATTCGAGTTTGCCGTCGTATATCTTTTGAAAAGCGACGACAGTTTACACTGTAAAATAATTTACACCCTTAAAAGTGAGAAAGGGTGTAAATCTGTCTATAGCGCACACCCTTAGGGTGTCCGTTATATTAAATTACACCCAAGGGTGTGAGTTATATACACACTTACACCCTTTTTCACTTTTAAGGGTGTAATTTATTTTACAGTGTAGCGCCAACTGGACGTAAGGTATACCGGCGCGATGTCGGAGCTAATGCCGGTGTTGCGCAGCGCGATGAGGAGTTATATAGACGCGATGTACACCTGCCTTCACTTTAACGGCGTAAATTATTTAACAGCGCATGCAGTCCCGTCCCGCGTGCATCGCATGCGCGGTATAGGTGCCAGCGTGCTTACAAACGTCCGGGCTGCGCTCGAACCTTCGTCGTGGCGCGGTATGCATGCCATACACGCAGGAGACGCGCACAAGCGCGGACTCCTCGTCGCCGGCCGGGACCCGCCGCGCGTTGGCGTGAAGCGCGCCGCCGGGCGGGCCGGGAGCGATGATGCACGCCGAGGAAGGAGCTCGGCTGAAAGGCCGCTCCGCGAGGAACCGATGTGGGTCAGCGGCAGCCGGCGGAGCCAAGGTGAATAGCCGACAGGCCCGATTTCTGCCGCATCGGAGACCAGTTCGAGGGCCGCCGCGCCAGCTCTTCTTCTTCTGCCGCCGCTGCCATCAATGCTGCGCTGCAATGCAGGGCCACGGCCGGCTCTCCCCTTTGTGAGAAGCGAGCGCACAGCTCGGCACGGCATGTGCTGAGGAGGGGGCAGGGCGATGCCGCGTCGCTGCCGACGCGTCCGCGCAGCACTCCTGCAAGCCACATTTTTTTTTTCTTTTTGTCCCCCCTCACTATTTTGGACATTTTTTGACCGCGGCCTGTAAGTCGGGTGGGGGCGTTTATTTTGGCAAATAAATTTACGAGGGCCGTTTGCTGCTAGGTAGCCACACTAGCACTCTATCTATCCTTACAATGTTCGTGGAACAATATCTCATCACGGAATAACTATTCAGGAGTCGTGTACCCTCCATCTTCCCAACGCACTGGAAGAGACGTAGAAGTTATACCATACTGAATGCTTACAAAGTGTGCTGTCTTCGGAATGAAAGACCCGTTACATTATTCAGATTGTTTGTAGGGACTGCCTCATGGTGTGGGCTCTAAACATATCGCTGCATTCCCCCGGCTTCTTTAACCTCGCGACCGGCCGTGCTCTCTGTACAGGGGGACTATGTGTGACCCGAGTCGTCAGTTGAAACGTTTCAGCGTTGGACTACTATAATACAACGTCGCGCCGCCTCTATAGTGAAAAAAAATAAGCACCCATTGCTTTTGAGCTCGGAACTATTTCAGGCGTTTGCAGAGGCGCTGTCGTAGAACCTCGTAAGAAGACGCATAGCCAATCGTCATTGGGTTGCCGTGAGGGCGCGTCGTTGGAACACGTGACGCCAAAACGTGTTGTTTCGTATCGAGGCTTCTCGGATGTGTGTCACATGACGTGATGCCACCTAGGGAGACCTGCGGTACGTGTGTATGCATTCGAAGCGAGACGTCGTCGGCGCTTGACGTGTTCGTCACCTTATGCACTCCCTTTTAATGACGTCATGTGGTGACGTCATGTGGTGACGTCATGGCATGTCAAACGCAGGCCTGTTAAGTCATTTAGGGGGCGCTGTTGGGACCCGCCATCTCGTGTAGGACAATACCGCTCCGCGTTCCGCTATCTCAATTTGCCGGAAGAGCTCTCAGATGAAAACTGCAAGCATGAATTGTCACCGAGGATATAAAGACAGGTTAATATATTTTTTTCATCAGAATTGACTCACAGAAAAACTGTTCGATGTCAAATGTTTAGTTTTGTTTTTCTCTTCAGGTATTTCTTGTGTAATTCAATGCAGCTGATTAACCGATGAATCGATGAAATTATAACAATTACACGGTGTCAAAAGTTTAACTGCCATACTGGCCTAATACGCTAAGACACTTCACTTTAATGCCATCTGTAATTGAATTACTTCAGTTAATTTAGGTATACAACGTATCACCTAATCTTAGGCCTCCAGAAATGACGATAAGGGATACAGTTGCACGAAATAAGAGCAATTAACGACAATGAACAACATGACGTCTTGCCTGGCGAAATGAAGGAACTGACGCCATTTCGTCAATTAACGAAAACCCAGAATTATGATTTGCCGCATGCCATGCGTATCGCTCTTATTCGTGGAACTGGCAGGAGCTGTAGAGAATAACTACGCGAATTGTGGAAAGTCTGAAACGCATATTTACCATGCCCTCCAAATTCGGGCTCTGCAGAACACTACATAATTACATACTTTTACTACACTTTAATGGACGTTCAAGTTTGCAGCACGCAGTCGTGCACAAATTTCGTGCGGCTAATTTCGTCGTCGTTGTGGAATTGTGTGCGACCACCACTCAATGACGCAGGTTTGAAGCGCGACTGGAGCTTCCAGCTGTGTGACATTCTCAGTGCGTGGGGAAGCCTCGCCTGCGCATTTGAGCGCTGCGAAAGAGTTTTTTTTTTTTTGAACTAAGGTCTACAGATATTATAGTAAGAGTTTGTGAAAGGCCTGATCACGACCTTCCCCACTTTGTATAATGACCGCCACCGCGACAAAAGAAGTGCTTCATTTATACATTCGACATGCTCATTGTTATATACATGTGCCGTTTGTGTGCTTGCGTTATCAATGCGTATACATCAGTCTCCCACCCGACACCTGGAGCTGCTCATCAGAGATACCGCAGTTTCCTTCTCATTAAAGTCATCTCTCTCTCTCTCTCTCTCTCTCTCTCAGCCTTCCACACGTGACCCTGCCTCAAAGAATACACGCTCATTCGCGCTACTGTACTATACCGTTTCCAGGCGCGCGCCCGACATGGTGGACGATGGTAGCGTGAATCCCGTATGCCTCTGAACAAATGTTTAAAATGCTTTTAAAAAATAAAGAAGTAGAAGAAGAAGAAAAAAAGAGGGAAGAAGATACTCCCTGCTCTCGTAAGTATTCGCTGTGTAGCTAGTGTCTGAGCGCGTCTGAGGAGTGGTTATTTCACTGGCATCCGCAGCCGCTGCATCAGCGCGCACTTTTACGTTTCGTCGCCTTTGACCTTATCAGAGCGCGCGGCCGCGCGAGAGTGCGCCGCGTGGAGCGAGCGAGCGACCCACCGGCCTCCTTCGTCGACGCGGAATAATGAGAATCCATGAGATACGAGGCGCTTGAGAGTCCGAGAAAGAATAAGCGGGAGAGAGAGAGAATATCCAACGAGGGTCTCCAACCTGGGCATATATATCCGAAATGCGAGACGTACTGTGTTCAAAAGCAAGTTTAATAATGGCTCCTCCGGCAGGCCGAATTCGATGCCACACGTCGAGGAGAGCACAATACACCTGTTGCTATAGCTCCCGTGACGCTGTGGCGCGCAGCGCAGTGTGAAGAAGAAGGAAAGAATGAGACGTCGATGGGGAGGAAGGCGGGCGAAGCCGAACCAGAAATACGACGGCTGCGCAGCGGACGCGCGACGTCTCTGTCGAAATCCGGCCTTCCTTTTTATAAGTTTCTCCAAAGGGATGGAAGAGGCGCATAGGGAGGAAGAAGAGAAATAAATTTCCACCCAGACTGCCGCGTTCCTTTCCGCACTCGGCTGCCCTGCCCTTGCCTCAGTTTCTCCGGCAACCTCTAAGTGGTCCTTTTTTCCCCCGACATCCCTCCACCTCTCTTCCTCTTCTCCCCAAGGTCTGTTCCCTTCCTCCGGCTCGCTGCTCCGAATGACGTCACGGAAGCGGCGGCGCCGTTGCTATAGGCGACCGCTCTGCGTGTGCCACGTGACTGCGGCTTCACGACAGTGACTTGTTCCCCTGCCGCCGGTGGCAACAACGCACGCCGTCGAAGAGGCAAAAGATAAGAGATAAAAAATAAAGTGGAAGCGGAATCGGAAAAAGGAAGAAGCGGCAAACCAGGAAGGCTCCAGATGAGCCGGCCGGAGCAAAAGTAAAGACGTCGGTCCAGGGACGCTCGGGAGTGAGATGCCCCCATCTTCCACATCCCTCGCAATTTTTTTTTTCTCGCTTTCTTTTTCTGGTTCTCAGTTGATTCCCCACGACGTGCGCTCCCCCGCAGGCCCCCGTCGCCCAGTCCGCGACCGCGAGGAGGCACGCAATACCGAAGGCCGTCTGTCGCGAGCCGGCGCTGGTCAAGCCGCGCCGTTGGCGAACGCCTCCGCGTCGGATATATATTGGCTCTCCAAGAGCTTTCCGGACGTTCTCGCGCGTGAATTCTGTGGGATACGGAACAAAGGGCTTGGCCTCCCGATGCGTTCGAGGTGCGCAGTCTTGATCTCAAAAGCACTTTTCAAAGCGCTCGCGGGAACGTTTCGTTGTGGTTACTTTTCTCTCCGAACTGCACACGAGGCGATTTGATTACCTTGCGTAGTGGCTCGGAGGCTAAGGCGTTCCGTTGTCGTCGAAAAAAGATCAGACGTTCGAAATTCAACCGCGTAGGCCGTTTTCACATGGTGCCGCAATACGAAAAGGATTCTCTACAAGTATTTTAGCACGTGTGAAGGGATTTCAAAGCCCACCGTAAAGGCATCTCCACTCACTCACTCACTCACTCACTCACTCACTCACTCACTCACTCACTCACTCACTCACTCACTCACTCACTCACTCACTCACTCACTCACTCACTCACTCACTCACTCACTCACTCACTCACTCACTCACTCACTCACTCACTCACTCACTCACTCACTCACTCACTCACTCACTCACTCACTCACTCACTCACTCACTCACTCACTCACTCACACTTCCAGTGTGCGCAGCGCCATTTTGGCACAGATTTGCCTTATACCGTCAACACCTTCACTACGACGCTTGTCCTCCCTGCGTGGAGGGAGCCTAACAGATTATGCAGGCAATTTCAATAAAGTTGTTCTCTCTCTCTCTCTCTCTCTCAACACCTTCACTAGTTTGCCCGCGCGCTTGTTTGTCCTTATCGCGCATGCGCAGGTGACACCCGAAAAAAGCGGCGGTAACGGCAACGGCAAAACGGCAACGCTGCGCTGGAGCTTCTTTGTCCACTGCTAAAGATGTCGCTTTTGTAATAAACGGCAAACTGTCGCGTAACCTAACACAGAGGGTGAACGCGCATCTGGCGAAACGACTCGTTCCGCACCGGATAGCATCACGCGCTTTCTTTCTTAATCGAAGGTGCTTGTTGGTCCCTCAGTAAGTGCGTTCCGACGCCGCAGAGTTCTTCGCAGCAGAACCGGTAAGTCGACATGGAGTTCGAATGCGTCCACGCGCGCATCTCAAAAGACAGCGACCGAAATATGTTTGCAAAGTTTCGTCTCAATTTTTTTCCTTATTTATTCCAGAACTCTTAACAAGCGCTTGAAGCAATACCTCACTCAGGGGACGCATGACAGCAGCATTCAGTTCGCTATTCGATACGTGTGAAATCCTATAAAGAAATCAGTTTATTTCCTCGTTCCGTTTTTTGACAACGAAGGCCGAAGACGCCCTATGCGAACGTTGAGGGTTTTGCCGAGCCCCACCTGAGGACACAACGAAAAACGAAGGCCGTGTCTCATGCCCATTCACGCGGTATCAACCCTTCCGCCACCTATGCTCCCCCCCCCCCACCCCCCCACCCCTTGCCGTAGTCGATTTGGCAAGGAAGGTGGGGACAAATCCCGCCGTATGTTTATAGTCGAAAGAACCACCTGCCACACGCCATCGGGCTAGGAGGGAAAAGAGATAAGAAATTAAAAGAAAACAAAAGAAGACCGGGCAACTGTAATCGCATCGTCGTGCTACGCAGCTACCGCACCGTATACTATAAGCTGATCGACACACTCGGATTCGCGATGCTCTGCCGATATGCAGCGAGACTTTCCCAATATCCTACAGGCTTGCATGCGTGTTCGGGCAGGACTAGCCCGTCCCTAAATTAAACAGTGCAATTTATAGACTCAACTACGTCCGGCAGCACACTCCATACGTGCACGAGCCATCGGCCCCTTTTCAGTTGCCATTGGGTCGTGGTTATCAGCTCATCGCGGCGTTGACATTTGGCCCCCAGACCAAGGGCAAAAACAAAACATAGCGGCGCGCTGTACTATTGCAACCGTCTCTCGATGCCGGGGAAATCCCTCCATCGGCGGCGCTTCGGAGAGATGCCAATAGGGATGACGCACGGAACACCCGTGAGAGACAAACACGACCGATCGGCGTATACGTAATAAGGCGCGTGCGGGTGTACAGAAAGAGCGCTGAAAAATGCGCGCTCGTTAACGAGCCTGCTTGTGTATTGCGTGATGACTGTACGCGAGACGCGTTTAGGCTCTGCAGCGCTATTTTTGCCATGGAGCATTAAGCTGCGAACGATCGTGGGGACAAAAATTCTGTGTCGAGGTATATCTATACCCGACGATGCTAGACATTCTCAGCGATTAAAGCTAGTTCAACGTTAACAACGACGTTCTCTCTATAGCAACGAATGTAAGGAACTGGAAGAGATCTCTTGCCGCCGCGGCACCTGGCAATCGGTGTCAAACGTCATTGCAGCAGCGACACGTTATACGGCTTCAGAGATCGGTCAAGGCACTGCAGTATCGAACGCCACTCTCCGACTTCTGTATGAACTTCTGCGGCGAAAGTGAGCGTCAGACAGTGGGTTCACAGCAGTGTGGCAGTTGCTATGGAGAAGACTCTATAACGCCCCACTAATGTTTTGTTTGTTCTACATACATCATCTAATTCAGATTCCGTGCTCGATTTCGTTGCATTATAGTGCGAGACAGTCACTTGCGAAAATTTCAGCAGAAGAAAAGCAGGACCCTAGCAGACGGCGCTGATAAGCAAAGCAAGAGAGAGAGAACGGACCTCTCTGCTTCTGTTGCCTCAGAGAGTGAGCTGCCCGGGCCCGGGGAATGTCTTCGCGAGGAATGGAAGAGAATAAATAAGACTGAGCGCAACTGATAAGTCGAAGACAAAGCTGTAACTTGACAGAACAGGCACTTTGTCTTCTTTGGCCTAGCTACAATTAGCGCTTGACCTCACTTTCCCCACCCTTTGCGAGTACATACTATGGGACAAAGTGACTCGGGAGCGCGAGCGGTGGTTTGAGGCTCGGCTGGGCGCTTTTAGGCGCGGCAGGCCAGGACTGGGGCCTGCTGGCGTGGACTATACCAACTTGCCCAACGGTACAGTACGCTGCTGAGAAAGAGATCAGTATACCACCGCAGATACGTATATTGCAAGCAAGCGCTCCATATGGTTCTTTACCGGCGGTTTAATGTCCGCGCCGTCTGCTTCTAACCAGTGACGCTACCGGTGAGGGTGGGGGACGTGTGCAGCGGAAAGCAGAAGGCCGGTTTCCGGACCACGTCGATCTCGAAAAGAGACGAGTGGCGATTTTCGCGAACGATGACTCGATCCCAGGGCGCTTACCGACGCAATTAACGGCGCCAACAGCTCGCAAGTGCTTTGTCATCGGGCGGCGCCGTGCCTCGGTTCCGAGCCACCGCAAGCGAACACCGGCTCATGCTTCGAAAGCTGCGCCGAGCCTGAAAACTGGCGGCTGCTTTTCTCGGCACACGTTCGCAATAATTATCGACAGCGCCGGTGGTTAGCGGCAGACAACGCGGACAGTGCATACTCCGTCGGCCACGGGCTATGGCGTGGTCGTTCTGAGCAGATGCACGCATTGTACTTTCCATGGACGTGCTTCCAGAGCAAGTGCAGTGGCGGAAAGCGTAGTGCGCGCAAATTACTCTTCGATGGCAACATTTTACACGTCTATAGCTTGCCATTATGCAAGGCAGAAAAAGGAAACGCCAGGAAAACCCGTCCACTCGCGCACGTAGTGCGGACTTGACTGCAGTGCGCAAGTGGCCCCAGACTGAGGACAAGTCTCGCTTCGGGTGATGCAAGCGAGGCGAAGACGAGGGACGGCTGTCACTGGCAGGCACACTATATGCTGCGACCAAGGCGAGTGTCATAGGGCACATGGCAAAGCTGTGCTGCAGTGGTTCAACGTGGCATTCCTCATGCGCAGTGAGTTGTTGTTGTTGTTGTCGTTGTTTTTGTTATTGCTGCTGCCTCGCGCGGTGAGTTACCTCAGTCTCTGTGAAGGGGTTTTCTTTCCTGTCAGACTTCGTCTTTCTCTTCTGCTCTTGGTCTTTCGTCAGTGCACGCATGACGTCATTGCGCGATACACCGGCATATCAGGTGTGCTTTAAGATCGGCCCAGAGGGACACTTCACACACTTGTTTCTCTCTTTCTTCTTTCTTCCTCTCTTTTTCTTTTTCTGACCAGACAGGCAGCTCGAAAGCAATGCGATGATCTGTGCACAGATCAACGTGCACAGAACGACGATAGAGTGGAATGTGGCTATATATAAGCCACATATACCGCGGGTCGTATATAGGAATGCGCGGCATATACATATGCCTGAATATATGCGGAAATGTTCGTTCCGGGATAACTCCGCCGCCGACACCAGATTTTCTGCGACATCCTTAACGCTATCGCGCTAATATAGAGCTGCGCTCTTTCAGGGGACTGTCCTCGCAGTTACGTATGTCGTAGAATGCGGCTCCTCTCCAGCTTCTGTGTCCGCTCTGTTCGACAGGTCGCGCAGGTGTGCCTAACTTAGCCTGTAGCCTACCCCAAAAACAATGATTAGATAGATAGATAGATAGATAGATAGATAGATAGATAGATAGATAGATAGATAGATAGATAGATAGATAGATAGATAGATAGATAGATAGATAGATAGATAGATAGATAGATAGATAGATAGATAGATAGATAGATAGATAGATAGATAGATAGATAGATAGATAGATAGATAGATAGATAGACACTTCCTGGGAAGCAGCAGTGCAACGCTGGCGCCCATCGAGCACATCGGCTCAAACGCGGTAACAGCTTCGTCGCAAAAGGGAGCCGGCGACGCGCCCGCGTCGCACCCGCATTCAAAGCGAGCCCTCGTGTGCGGCTGCGGCGGGAGTATACGGCGGGGCGTCGTCCTTGACCGAACGCCGCGACAATAACAGGAAAAGCGAAATCTCGCGCGCGCCCACGTCACGAGGGAAACCACGCTGTCGTCACATCGCCAGGCGCGACGGGCCACGAATAATCGCGCGCTAAACGCGTAATACCGCGTCCCGACCGACGACCACGACGATGCAGTTTACTTGCCGTGCAGAGGAGCGCGCGCGCGCGTGCGTAATAAATATAGCAGCCGCTCTGGGAGCACTTATAATAAGTACACACACAACTCGGCACGACAGACGCCGCTGAGCGTGAAAGCATATAGCAGTGAAAGGGCGTCGCCGAAACGTCGGTCATGCGTTGCCGTATAAGGGCTAAATGTATACACGGCTCGCTTCTGTTGAGGCGTCGTGTGACATGGATGCAGTTCTTCGAACCGCCGATGGGGTTTGACCACCGAATACGAGAGACGCACGGGGCGATAGTACATTATAAAAATGCGGGAGGCTGGTCGAATACCTCCTCCTCCTCCTCCCTTTGCGCGCTTTTCAACAATGCCGGCGTGGGCGTGCTGTCTTGCGCTCCCGCCATTATTCTGGAGTGCCCGCTACCGAATGCGGTGGCGCACTGGATAATTGGTAGCCTCGCACGCAACCTTGGCGCTATACTGCAATAGAAGGTGCAGTAAAGAAATATGTGCGTGCAGAAGCTAACGATAACAAGGGTCGAGGCGAGAGATAATATGTGTGTAGAATTGGAGATGTTCGACTATGGTCGCAAGCCTGCCTTAGGAAACAATAGTAGTAATCAATACTTTTGTTACAAACGAAGAAAAAGAAAGAAAAAAATCACTGCCCAAGCACTCCGTAAAGACTTCACTGCAGCGAAGCTGAAACGACGGCTTGGTAGAATGCCAGATCTTCGGTACGCAGTCGCTGCTTGCGCTCGGCTGCGCCAGCTTGTTCTTGTGCCCGGGATGCAGCATCGGCGCGGCGTAGAAGAGCTCGTTGCCGGTTCTGCTCGCGGCGTTGCTGATCGAAAGCTGCCTGCTCCTAAGGAGTACGTACGACGCGTGGCCTACCCATTTCGGAGCCAGAGAGAAACTGCTCTGCGCGCCCGCCGGCGCTCGGCTGCGACGTATAGGGCAACGATGTCACTACTGGCGCAGCCAATCCAACACCACCTAGATAGCACAAGGCTTTTTCACTCCGATCCATGACGCCACGTTACCTGGCCCTACTTCCGTAGAATCTAATGGGGATGCTCCCGAGTAAACAACAGTGATTTTGACGTCACCGCTTTCATCACGCCAGCCTTGTCGATGGAAATGTCGGGCCAGGCAGCGTGACGTCATGGATCGGAGTAAACAGGCCTTGCGCTATCTAGGTGGTGCTGGCTAATCGCGCGCGCCTGTTTCTCTCTGTCTGTCTCTCTCCGCACATGCGCATTGGGTTGCGCTGGAGTTTTCGGCGTACAGGCGACCGATAGACGGACGGGCGAACGAATCGGCTAGCCATAATCAGCTTCTTTGTAAAAACAAGCCGGCATTGACGGCATCAAACTGATTCGTATTTTGCGTAACGAATTCCACGTGTTAATACTCTCATATTCGACTTCCTATTTATTTACAGAACGCGCCCTGGCTGTTCACCACGGGCTAAAAGCTGCAAAGCGAAAGCTTGACGGGGCCCATAGAGGGCGTTAGAGTATACAGTTTGTCTTTCATTATAATTCTCGTTCCCAAACATACGGACGATCAGAACGAGATACAGGCGGTCACAGCCAGCTGAATTTTCGCACCAGAAACCACACTTTAGCCGCAAGTCAACACAGTAAAGCGCTCAATCGCGCTTCATGACGCCGATGCGTTGGTCTAGGGCACAAAAGAAGTGTGTGTGTGTGAGTGTGAGCGTGAGTGTGTGTGTGTGTGTGTGTGAGTGTGAGTGTGAGTGTGAGCGTGAGTGTGTGTGTGTGTGTGTGTGTGTGTGTGTGTGTGTGTGTGTGTGTGTGTGCGTGTGTGTGTGTGTGTGTGCATCAGCTCGGGCGAACATTATCGTGTAGCTCAAGGGAGCTGCCAAAATCACGATCACAGATAATACGAGAATTGGCGCGCATTATCGAAGGCGATTGTAAGCGTAGCAGATGATGTATAGGTACTCGAAGAACACCATAATATGCACTTCCCACCCAAAAGCGACACAATGCAAATCAACATCGAACAACATATTCTAAAGGTCGACCAGAAGTAGAAGTGTCTGAAAGGAATGCTAATCGCATTTCAAGCACTTCGCATGCGCGTCAATGGATCCCTGACGTCACTTTTCGCTCTCTCATCTGTCTGCAATGTACGACTGCGATGCGTGCGATGAAGTGAAGAGAGAGAGAGAGAGAGAGAGAGAGAGAGAGAGAGAGACTCTCTGTTTGAAGCGCCCTTTGCCTCCGGTGCCGCGAATCGATTGGGGCTCAGCCGGCGCGCACTTCGCTTTTCTGAGAAACCGAGGCCGCATTGCAAGCACGGGCTCACGGGCAGCGCAGCTCCGGGCTCAGATAAACACCGTACGCAGTTACACCCTAGTCAGCATAGGTGTTAGCACATCACATTCTTGAGACTGTTATGTTCCTTCTGAGGTTTCTCTTGTTTCTTGACTTTCTAACACACACACTCTCCCTGTCTCTCTTTCTTAATTCTGCGCTTCCGTGTACGTGCGTGTGTGTCTGTAAAGGTGCGTGTGCGCGTGTCTAACGCGTGGTAAGAAGAGGCGGTCCGCAGGACACTCGATCACACGACTGTCTCCTTCCAAATTAGTTCATGTGATTAGACAAGTTTCATAGTTTAATATCATCTTCATAGTCATCATCAAGCAAGCGTGATCATCAAGTAAACTTGACGATGATATGCCGAATAGTCATATCTTCGACAGACACCACGAATCCTATAGATGAGGCACCTTGATATAGTTATTTATAGCTGCAAAGAAAAAAAAAACACGTCATATTATAAAAGGAAGCAAGCTAAGCTTGGGGTCGCATTATTTTCATGTGTAGCTGAGGTTTCAATTGTGACAGCACCTTCGATCAAAAGCTGTCCGGTATGGTCTGGCGGAGAAAGCTTTCGAGCAATCTTATCGGCTCACCTCGAGCGCGCTTCCTCAGTGTATCACCTCTTAAGCAACTATACCTACGCAAAGAACAGTATACAGACCGCGATTACCTGACACGTTTGTCTACACACACACATTTCAATATGCTTCCGCAACTCGCCGGCAATTCACACGTACAGAAAGAATAATAAGAAAAAAAATAATAAAGGACTGCCAAGCCAATCTCGCAGCCTAAACAGCGGCCCGGTTAATCGCGCCGAAACTCGGCCCGTGCGACTCCTGCAGCACGCCCCGCGGCCGGGACAGACCTCCCGAGAGGTCCGTCAGCGCCGTCGAAGGGCCAAATTAGAGCCGCGCGCTTCAAACCCGCGGCGTGCGACCCACGGAGAGCAAAGCGCGCGGACAGCTCCAGCCGCGCGACTCGCCGCGGGGCCATCCGGCCTCCCTCGCCGCTTCTCTACCCCCGCACTGCTGCCTGCCTGCCGTGCGGAGAAGCGAGAACGAGAGAGGGAGAGAGAGAATCTTGATGAGCATTCAGGAAGAAGAAGAGGGAGCGCGAAAAAAACCTGCCGCGATCGAAACCGAAAGGGGGCGGCCATCTTGGCGGCGTCCACCTCTTTCCCCCTCGGCGAGTCGAACGGCGGCGGGCGTCCGAGGAAGAAGACGGAGAGCCGATCTTCCTCTTCCCATCCTATGTGGGTCACTCAGTCGGAGGAGAGCCGCTCCGCGAAAAAGCGGGTCAGGGGTCAGCGACCCCCAGCGCACCGCGCGCTCTGCCGCTGCTGGAACAGCGGCGGCGGCGGCCACCACCACTTTTCTCTGCTCGGCGTTCCGTGTAAACGCCAGCCGACCGACGCGCTCGCTGACTCAGCAGCCGCGGCCGCTCCTGTCACTCTATCGCGCGAAGAACCGCGGCTTCTCGAGGGATCTCGCGCAGAGAGAAAGAGAGCTCTAGCCTTCGGCTCAACGTGTGCATAGTATGCAGTCGTAAAGCTCCGAGGCCGAAGGAGGCTGCCGAGGATTCGGTTTCCGCTGAGCTCCACGTGTCACGGGCACACCAACAACACGTGTGTCCCAGAGAACTCACTCCCCCCCCCCCCCCCCCCCACTTCGGCGCCGCGTAGGGAGACCTCTCCTCCGTATCCCGGAAGAAGCGTCGGCCCGTGGCCGCATCATCGCACATGGCTGCCTTTCTTCTCTCCTCCCTGCGCCTGGAGTGGGGAGCACTGGAGCATAGCTCATTTGCGAACTCGGCGTCACACACGTGTGTCACTGATGCTGCTGCCTGCTGTGCTCCCAGATTTCTTCGCCGTAGAGTGGATGCTGTGATATGAGCCAAGCCCTGAGGAATTACCAACTCGGCGTAAAGGCGAACACGAGCTTCGTGCCTATGTAAATGCGCCGACGAAGGTTAGGCACTGTCGCTGAAATAATGCTGTTATGGCGCGCTGACAGCAACAAGAAAGCAGAAAGAAGACAAATATATATATATATATATATATATATATATATATATATATATATATATATATATATATATATATATATATATATATATATATATATATTCTCCGTATGGCAGCTTTGTGAGGCATGCTGCTAAAGCCTGTTGCTATCTGTGCCAAAGGTGCGGAGTTGCGATATGCGCCGTGCGATTGCATAGACAAGATGCCAAAATAGACAGGCGACACAGATTGCTCGACGGGCTTTCAAGGCCAGTGCAAGAAAAGGCCGAGTTGAGAACGAAACCAATCAGCGAATCGAATCAGCGCGTCTCTATGAATCTTGTCATGAACGGACAATTGCCTTCGAAATTGTGCTGCCTCGGAGTTTGCTACTTTTGCCCTAAATGCAGAAGAAAAAAAAATAGACGCTCTTGTTATCATCTTTATGCTCCACTCCACGTATTCTTAACTCCATCGAAATAGAGCGAAACGGCTTCGCCAGCGTCAGAATTTTCTGAACATTGCCAACATTATCCTCATTTATTGTGCGGACGTGCTCGTGAAGTTAGCATGTTAAAGCTGCAAACTTATCGCGCCTGTTTTGCTACACTTCGCAATTCGTCTTCGTGTGCGCGACGTCTACTGATTCTCATGACAACAACGGAACGGACACCGGTCGCGTCATTATGTACGCAGCGTTCAATCCATGACAAGTTTGCGAGCTATCCTCCTCTCTCCCCTCTCTCCTTTTCTTTGTCTAACATTTTTTTTTTAATGCCTAACCTCGCTGCTCCGCTTACTATTATTAATGTCGACTACACCACAGCGGCTACACACAGCATGCTCGTGAGCAACGGAAAACCCGGATGCGTTCCTCCCGTAGCAAAGGTGCGTGTCAGCAACATGTCAGCGCAGGCGCACATGCATACGCCATCATGTCTCGCGACTTCCACCTTGACACCCTATACTCGTCGCGTCCGGCCGAACCACCCACAATAGCCGCAGCGCTCGCCACAGCGTCGGGCAAGAGCCGGCATGCATGGTGCGGATCGTAATCTCCCGCTTCTCGGGCACGCGCGTGCGTGGGACGCTGAAATTGAGACCTCAGACGCACAAAGGCCGTTCCTGACACCTTCTCATGTTCGGCCGGCTCGAGAACTCGCCTGACCGCCTCGGGGGAGGCTCTCGCTGACCACGGAGCGGACAAGGCGAAACTGTGTTTCCAATCGGCCCGCGCTATCTCTGCATGCTGCCCGTGACGAGAAGGGTCGCGGGCCGATCGCTTTCCACTTGCGCCTCAGCCGGACAGCAGCGCGGTCCGGCAGAACACGCGTGCGCGACCCGTAAGGTCGCGCCGAACGGCGCTTATCACGGCACCCCTCCTGCGCCCTTCCGCATTTTTGATTGATCTGTTCGCCTGCACGCTTCTACGGTCGTCGGCAGCTGTTGTCGACAGGCTCCGGTATATGTACTGTCGCAATAATGTGGGGCTTGGATGTGGAAGCTGCGAGGCGCGCCTGCTCTGGCGATCGACACTGTCGGCGCTCGAGACTTGGTGTAACGGCGCTTCGATGCTTCAGGAGAGACACGCGCATTCGCGTTTACAATTGGCCGGTGCCGTTTAAGCCGTGTTGCGGCACAACAGAGAGTTGAGGTGCGGAGACATGACGACATGCAAGATCAGTCAGTGTGCTTGTCCACGCATCTCGTCTGTCCTGTCCAACGTGGCAGGCCTGCAGATATAGGCTATATATGACACGTCAGGCGGGGAGGAGAGGGGGTTGAGGGGGGGGGGGGGGCACCCTCCTACGTTTGTCGTGCCATCCAAGCTTTCGGTACAACCCTCCCATATTCAGTGAAACCAAACAGTGTAAGTTCGGCTACCTTGGTCAAGCCGCACTATATATGTTTAAGAAAGCTTGCTTACGAAATTTCGCACTTGACGAAGAAGGTCTGTTGAGTATTCGACTATCGAGTATTCATTACGTATTGTCTTGAACGCCACCTGCTGAAGTCTACAGGACTTGCCTGTCAAGAAGCACGTGTTGCGTGATTCAGAAAGGATATCTTAAGCGGAGAGATAGGCAAAAGTTATGACCTTCTAGTATAACGGGGAGCGTACGCGACGAACGCAGGCTCGCCTCTTCCACAGACGGATACACCACTGAAGGCCACAAAAATGCGTAACTTCAAGTGAGTGAGAGAGTGTGTGTATGATTTAAGTGAGCCCTTCGGTACCACCGGCTGCAGTGGTCAGTGCAGAGGCGCACAATGGAATACATGCTGTCGTATTAATAGCCAGTTATTAATTAATAGTCATTACTAGTTATTAATAGCTATTAATAGCCACGCGCATACGAGCCAGTGGTTCGCACTTACAAGTTTGCAGGGACGGCATGGCCACAATTAGTACATGACCGGGGTTGTTGGAGAAATATGGGAGAGGCCTTTGCCCTGCAGTGGGCGTAACCAGGCTGATGATGATGATGATTATGATGATGACTGACAAGTTGACTGCAGCGTGGTGTCCATATTGATATCGGTCTCGGAAAGCAGAGGTAGGCACTCGTGAAAAGCGCACCGCACTTGCGGCGTTTGTACGTATACAGTCGTACGAACGAGTACGAATGGGGGCCAATGAGGAATTAGTGGACTTAGTCGTACAAGCAGTGATCGCCACCGTTTATACTTACCGAGGCACGCCCTACCTCAATTTCGGAATGTAGTTAAAGGTCAATGCCCTTAAGGAGCCCAACGATAAAGTCAGGAACATTACACACCGACGCGAAATTTACTCAGCATATATACTGTAAAAGCAGTACTACCTATAGAACATTGACAGCATAATGAAACGACGCTGTTTTCATTATTTTAATTTCTCTCAATTGCCGCGTTCATTGTCTGTATTTTAGTGGCGGCAACAAAGAGCGAAAGGGCACCGCTTTTAAGCGTGCATGTGATGCGAAACAATGAGAACGTGACAATATGTACTTAACGACAGCCAGCCACTCGCATGCGAAACAATAGCAACGGAAACGACATCACTACTCGCACAGGTCCGAATCGTCGTTCTCTACAACGTTTTCACAGTCTCTTTATGTCGTATCTACAGTACACGGTGCGTAGTAAATTTACAACAGATATATTTACACATTGCAACAACACAATTTCACGGATTTCTTAGAACTTCTTTCAAACGCAGCTGCCGCGTTCAGCTGCGCACTTTCAGAAAACTGTAACTAACAAACTTTTATCATAAACTTTCATTTTTCATATCTCCTGCCAGTCGTATTCGATATTGTGCTCGCGTCACTTTATCCCCCACACAGTTCTGTAAAGGGGAGTAACACAATCGACGTGTGAGGATGAGAAAAGAAATAGCGGACACCAATCATTAAACAAACACAAATAATGTGTTCTTGTACACGCCTCATAGCCTATATAATAGGGGAGCTTTCGTGACTCTTCCTTCTTACACCCCCCCTTGTCTCGCGTACCCCTTCCTCACTTGACTCTTTCTTTATATCACCGATAACTTCGAACGCGCCGGCATGCCGACGTGGGGAACACTTTTTTGCGGTTACTGAGAGAGTTAGTCGTTGTGATACGATTACCACCCTCGAAGTAGTACGAGTATACGAAATGTAGCACTCTATAATGTAGCACCCCGCGACCTTGCCATCGTTGGAGCACCTCGTACGGGCTCTGGGAACTGACCGAGCACGGTCGTGATCAGCCTTCGCATCTGCAGGGCGTATATATAGCGCGCATTCAGCGCCGCCGCAGCCGCAATCAGTCGCCCCCACTGTCTGCGCGTGCATGCATGCGTATGCATGCACGCGTGAATGCGTGCTTATGTAGGCAGTGTATATGTGCATGCGCTGTGCGGAGCCGTGCCGGCGCAGGCGATGCGTAATCGACGCATACGGAATTACGGACAGACGCGCACATTATTGGCGCCCCTTTGCGCGGCTCGAAACAGACGGCAGCAACAAGGTATACATTTCGGCACAAACAATAAGTAGGAATACGGCAACACGCTTCGTACTCCGTATACGTAGCAGCCGTTGCCTTCTCTCTCTCTCTCTCTCTGTGACTTCATTTGTTCTTTATTTTTTGCGTGCATGAGACTCACCACACTTTCCTGCTTCGCTTTGCACCGATTACTTAAGTTATTACACAAACATGCTGAAACTTATTAAGGTCGTTTCCCAATAGCCGGCACCATAGGTTCCTTGTCTGGATAAGCAACACACCTAACCATTACACACTAACCCTACTACCGCCAAATTGTCTATTCTGTGAAAAAAAAAAAAGAAAGAACACAGCGATCTGTAAAGTGTAATGCTTTAAAATATGTAAGGCACGATGACTATACACTTATCGCGCATATATATACTTGCATGAAACATGCATGGCTCGCAGTTAGGCAGCAGTTAATTACCCTTCTGCCTTATTTACATAATTTGTGTAATCCGTCATTTCGAATATACTCTCGTTCAGTTTGGTTCCATCAATCTTTAGCCGAGGCGCGGTATTGAGTGGAGATGAGAAGTACTAACTATAAGAGCGGCGAGCTATACCAGCTTCAAGGTCACAATGGGCGGCGACGTAAATCGAACGAAGTTACTACATCTCGGTGCATTAACGAAGGCGCGATAAATATATGTGGTTTTTTTTTTTTCTCTTTCGCTACCTGCTTTGCCCGAGTATGTTCGAGGCCGAAGAAGTACGACTGTAGGAGTCGTTTCAAGGGCGCCCGTGTTACGAGACAAAGTATACGGTGTACAAGCCTGCGCTGACACGAATTGAAACAGTGCGCAAATGTAGGGCGCTTCATGTATAGTGTAGGTAAGTACAACGACAGAAATTTGGCCGGAACCTCTGAGGTCCAGGAAAGTGCAGGGAGAGCAAGCGCCTGGCGCAATGCATATGATGTGCATTGAAGCCGAACGCGATGACGAACTGCAGGGGCGCGATCAGGACGCTGCGACCCTGGGAAAAGGGCCAGAGCCGTCGTCACGCTGCTGCAGGTTCGCCCAACACTTCTGCTTGGATCTCTAATTTACGTCTTGGCTGAGTTTTTGGTGGCTGAGAAATGGAGCGCAACGTATAGCGCTTGCGTTGATGTCGTTACGGACTCGGAAATAGGCGGCATATAATCGAGTGTAGAATAATTGTTCACTTTACGGAACGCGCAGTTGTCACGCTCACTACAACGGCGCACAACTGTCTGCGCCAGGAGTCTCGAAGTGCGCTGCATTCGGGGCCGCGTATTGGGGTCCACGAAGACTTATCGCCGCTCCAAATACTCAGAGTTTTGAGGAAGGCAGGCCCTATTCCATACTTCCCCAAGTTTGAGAGCACCGTGAATGCGATATCGGTGATCTGAAACAAGCCCCGAGGACAGATGTTATTGGCAGAATGGCATAAAACTTTTGACAAAGATTGCACATCGAATTCTATTCTAATCTGCAAAGTCACTCCAACCGTGGCGACTCACAGTGCACGGTTTGAGCTCACTAAATGCTGTGGGGCCGGAGCCAGATAAGATCGGCTTTGCCGTGCTGGAACACACCGTGGCTTGGGAAAAGTGGTGAAGACGTGCCCACGATGTTCACGTCTCAAGCCACGGACTGATTGACTGCTTCAATTAGTGAACGAATATATAGGTAATGAATGCATTCTCATATTCATATATATACATCTCCCAGCTCTCCGCTTGTGCGTGTTCTCGCACGCGAGGTCGATCCAGCGTTGCGCTCAGCCATCATTCTCTCTTCCTGACCCATCGGGCTGGCGGTCGGAGCTGCACCTAATTTCTGAAAGATCACGACCCCCCAATTAGCCCTACTCTCAAAAGAGCAACAATGTTCCTCCGACGACGCGGATAGCGCTGAGCCTCGCAACGGGACCACCAAGGGCCGCTCTCGCGAGATTACGGTTTATTAAAGGACCCTGCCTTCGGGGCAATCACGTTCGCGTCGGTCTGCGCATGTATAGTAAGGACTAGTAAGTGAGGAGGCAGCACGAAAGATGTGGATTTCGCGGAGAGTATGCAGCTGAGAGTATGAATCCACAAGGTCCAACGCGGAAACCTTGTGGATTCGCGCCGCCGCAACCTCAACACGGAGAACTACTACCCGCGCTACGGGACTTCGGCAACCGCTCGGGCACACACACGGCGCGTGCGAACGCGGAACCGGCAGCGGTGGTTATAGCTGCCCCCCCGTCTTTGTCATGCGGCTGTGCCTCGGTTAACGCGAACGTCGCCCGCGGCGGCGACCGGCCGTGCTGCAGACGCACACAAACAAGTCCGCGGCGGCAAGAACTCCTTCAGCCGAGCCAAGCCCCCCCCCCCCCCCCCCCCCTCCGTACGTACGCGCTATAAAGGCAACTAAGGCCGAAAGTGAGCGTTGTGTGCCGACGCCGCTGCGGAGAGCAAGATCAGGGTCGCCAGATTGCGCGCGGTTTTTCCAGCCCCAACGACGTTTTATGTATTTCGCTCTCTTTCTCTTTTTTTTCGCTACGTTCTTTCCTTTGTTTTTGTTTTCGTCCTTCCTCGGCAATGCCTCGCTCCCTTCTCCTCGCAGGTTTTGTGTTTTGCCGTTCTTTCCCGCGTCTCTAGCTGCGAGCACACGCGCGCGCAGGCACATAGACAGAACACGGGGGGGAGTCACCCGGGCCGCGCCGCACTTCGGACCACAAGGTTGCCTGCCGGCCGCCGCGATTTTCCCGCGCGCGCAATTATTGTCATTATCGGCGCTAGGGCCTGGAGCGCGCGGCGGCGTTATGCGGGAAAGAACGAGGCGGGACCGACCCGTTGGAAGTCCACGGAATTACCAAGTCAGAGCGGCGCGCGTTTACCAATTCAAGTAGGAACCGCGGGAAAGGGGCCGAAATAAACGAGTGGCGGGTACATTACCGCGACTCTCAGGACTATAACAGAGCCTCTTGCAGGTGTATAAATGCGTGGATTTTTGTCGTTTTACCTCACAAAGCAACTCCTTGCACTGTAATATACCCTAGACCTGTCCTGCTGGATTCGAGAGACGGAGACAGAATAGAGAGAGAGAGGGACAGGGAGCATGTGTTCGATACCTTGAATTAACCTTCGACAGGAGTTATAAACTTTTATCATTTCGAACTTGGATAACTTAGACGCTATCCTAGGGATCGACGAACTTGTCATCGGACGCAAGCTCTCTATAAACTCTCATTTCAGCAAAAAGTGAACGGTCATAAGCAGTTCACCCCTCGATCAATATAGGATTACAGTTCGTGACGACAGCTTATAGAGCCAATGAGACAGAAAACTTAATGTTAACTGGAGAGATTAGCCTAGATATAGGCTCGGTATGCTATTCCAAGTGTAATATAAATTGAGCGACAAAATATGATGCAAGAAGATTAAATGACGTAGATATGCGCGATTACAAACACACTAAACGTGCTAGAATGCATAGTTTAGAGTTCAATTGGGGCTTTGTCATCACACTGGAATGCTCTTGATTCGTTTGCGCGTAACAGCTAAGACCTAGCAGTTGAACCGAGAGTATGTCCACCATTAAAGAGCCCAACTGATATCGCGAACTCGCGCCGGATACCCAGCACTGTATTCCACCACACGCGAGAATCCCGCAGCTTCGACCGACAAGCAACGACAGAACACAGTACGAAAGAAAGTCTCAGGGTATCAGGGTCGAGTAATGCATCCCAGTGTATTATGTGGTACTACCTTGACCAGTTCATTTATATTTATTTTATAAGTAATCATTGCAGAGCAGTGTAAATGTGCTCGGTGAATTACCTGCACGTGGAAAAGCCTACGTGTCAGAAAGTGCACATGTCGTGTCGCCTTGCCGTGCAAACGCGCACGGACCAGCAGATTTTTTACCCCCTCCATGGGGACAACGCCCGCCGCAGGCAGGTACACAAGATGAGATTGAAATCGACGACCTTGACTGGTAACGGCCGCTGAAGTATCTCTCTCTCGACATTTTCTCGTCGGGCACACACGCAGCGATCAAATCGCGGCTAGCTCATTCCTGATAGACTGGAGCGGACGCGCGGACGTTGGAAGAAGGGTTGGGGAGAGAGGCCGACTCGAGCGGACGGAGAGCAAGTTCATTAACGTGCGTGCCTCCTGCTGGCGCAGGCCCGAGCTGGGCTGCAGTCACCGGCCGCTCCTCCGTCGACATCAGCCCGATCAACCTACGCGCCGCCGCGCGCACACGCCGGGGATTAACGCGTGCGGCTTAAGGCTCAACCAGACGTACGCGTTCCAATGCGTCCGCACACGCCGCACTGACTCGACGTCGCGTCGCGCCCGACGGAGGAAGAGGGCGCGCACCCAAACGATGCACGAGTTGCCGCGCGTAGCCGCGCGTCTCGCCGCGGCGGCGCAGTGTTGCTAGCTTGCCATGTTCAAGGCAGTCTAGCCTTCGCTTAACGGACACGTTAAGCATGTGTGTTACATATTGCAAGAAAACACAATAAAAGCGGGGAAGGCGAAGCTAACTTCACCACAGACTTCACGACGCGCGCGTGGAGCCGGAGAGATTGCTCAAACACATCACGCTAGGCATCTCGGAGACGACGAGCGCGCCACCTGTCGCTGTCATGACAAAATGCCGCACCGCCATACGCGGCGCAGCCCAGCCGATGCTGACACCTCCCATTCTAGCCACCCTACCCGGGCTTGCCTGAACGTCGCGCGATGAGTCGTTCCAGAAGTGACGTTGGCTTGCCGTGGTCATGTGAGGTGCGTCATGCTACTGAAGCGAGTGGCAGCTTCCGGCGCGGGCGCGAAAAACCTAGCGGTTGTAGGTCTCGACGCCGCCGCGCGCCTGACGCCGTACGCGCCCAGGCGTGGTGCAGCGCGTGCGGGCGCATTGGAACGCGTACGTCTGGTTGAGCCTTTACGGAGCCGGAGAGCGCGCTCTCGGCGGATTCGGAAGAGGAGCTTAGCGCGCAACTCGTTGTCGGGCGCCCCTCCTTCATCTATACCACCCCCTCTCCAACTCCCCCCCCCCTTCCCCGACCTAGGCTTCAAGCAGGAGCCGCGCACAAGGTCCGAACTCCGCGCGCCGCTCATCCGCCCACGCGCGTTGCTGTCCGCTCTCAGCAGAGAGAAAGAGAGAAGAAAGAGCTATGCGCCGACGGTGGTGCCTCCTTGCGTCGAGAACAGCTGCCTTGCGCCACTCTCGACGATGACGTAGACGTTGGGTCGGTCGCCGTGGCCCATTGATCGGACCGAGGGTGCAGCCGGTGGCGTCAGTGGGGCCCCCGTTTCCATGGGAGCCCGGAATGCCGCAGATTGTGAAAAGAAAGGCAGGTGCTGCCAGCGTTTTTCTCCTTTCCTTCTCGAACGTCTACAGCGAGGAGGGATAAGGAGAATCTGCCAGCCATCCTTGTCGCCAAGGTGTAGCCAATGCCGACGAACGGCCGAAGCCCGCTCGCCAACTTTTTTACTGTCTTCGAAGTTTGTGTCTTATAGTGAAGGTCGGCTGCTTCCGCCACAAGCACATATGATGAGAGCTTGCGATGTGTGTTCGAGTTTCGGTGTCGACGGCAGCTTAAGGGCAAGCAAGAAAAAAAAGCGACTCTGACAATGACAGCTTTTCTCGGAGCTTCCCAATGCTTACTGATACACGGCCGGTCAACGCTGCCTATTATAAGTGTAAACGGCAGGCAGCCACAAGTGGACGGCGTATGGCGCAGTTTTATTCTGTCTGTCGGAAAAAAAAAGAAAGTGTTGTTCCCGAATACGTACTACATTAAGCTGCGACGTATCGATTTGGGGTTCCCTCTGTCAAAGGGAGTGACTCTCTATACTATATAGTCCGAAGGATCAATGATTCATTCAGTACTTTCGCTTTTCATCCCTCGCTTGAGGTCCGCGAAAAAAAAAAAAAAATCAGGCAACAGACGTTCTATTACAACGACCTAATCTTCAATGGCTGTTTCGTGAGACGATCCCAAAAGGTCGGAGGGATTGGAACAAGCGAACCAACTGAACAAATAAGAACACCTTGCTTGTCAAGCTTATTGTTCTGTAAAGGCCTATATAACCGGCCGTCTTATGAATATTTCGTTGAGCTTTGCCATTGACTAGAATGCAGACCAAAGGTAGTTTCTGGCCGATCGTGCGCGCGCTGAATTAATGGAGCGATGTTACTCAAAGCGTGCGAATCGGGCTACTCTTCTCCCTTCATTAAATATTCACGTCGGTTTAAGGAAAGCACGAGAATAAAGCTGCTTGTTATAAATAAAGCGGGCTTTGTTAAAAAGAGGAGCGCGTTGCTGAGAGCGCCAACTTCTTACAGAGCAGTGTCCCGTGAAACTAAAGGCAGACGGGGCAAGACAGTCCTCAGTATAACACAGATCTCAGCTTGATGAGCTCACAGTTCAAGTTCCCGTCTGCAACTCGGGCTGCGCACATGATAGAACTGGGGAAAAAAAAGACAGACAAATCTCAAGTCTGTCTAAAACACCAAAACTTTAAGTATTCGAACAATAAATTCGCCCAAGCCAATGTTTTGGCAAGGGGACTTGTCGTCAAGACTTTACAAGTCTTGTGACCCTGACTTGTCGCCAGGGGCAAGACAAGACCCCTTGTGGAAACGTTGGCTTCGGCGGCATTCCTTGTTAGACTACACTGCTCATCGCTTCAAGCCTACGTCTTCCTGCAGTCGTCTGTCTTGTTTGTATATCGAAACTGAATTTCTGATCGCTGCATCGGTACGCTTTAGTGCATAGTTGCCAACTTCGTTTGGTCCATATTACCTGTTTGCCATGGGCCAGTGGCATTCGCTAATATGTTCGTTGTCATCGAATGCCACCTGCTTTTACGAACCTGTGATGCACCTTCAAGGGGAGTATGGTAGCGCGATTCAAAGACGGGACAAGAGAAGACACAAAGGGACACACACAGCGCTGTGTGTGTCCCTTTGTGTCTTCTCTTGTCCCGTCTTTGAATCGCGCTACCATACTCCCCTTGAAGATGCATTACCAACAAGCCCACATTGCAACCCTGTGATGCACGCAATGGCGTATACATTCGACTGATCGCTTTCGCGCGTCCTATAGAGGGCTTTCGCGGTGCCGTTTTCATTCGGCTGACCTAAATCGTATGCTCGGAATACACTATAGCTTTCTTCATTCATAGCCTTGTCACTTCGAGCTGGGAGCGCGACCGATGTCCGATAACGTGGTTGCACTGATTGCTCTGGGAGCAGAACGTCCGGCTCGAGAGCATGCTTTCTCTGGTTGCATCGTCGATATAGGCCTCCGCGTGGCTGTAAGGCGAGTCGGAGCGCGGTAGGAAACAGTCGAATGTACCAGAAGTGTTTTGCGAATATAGGGGTCCTGGCTTCTGTAAGACCTCGCAAGACAGGTAACTCAGCTTGCAGCTGTACGTTTTCTGCGCTCGTCCCGCAGAACCACGAGAGCGAAAGGCAGGATACCTATAACGAGGGTTGGATATACCGTTTGCAACCCTGCCCGCGGGCGTCGGAGTGATAGGGGAGGGTTTAGTAAAGTGGGATTGTACGGCGGAGAATCGTCATCCCCTTTCAGCTAGGAAGGATGCAGAGGATAACGTGGCCGCTGCCGCGCGCTTGCGATGTTCAAGGGCGGACAACAACTGCTTCGCCAGAGCCCCACTGTCTTGTTCGAATGCGGGAGCTAAGGGTCAGCGAACAATACATAATGTTGCGGCAAGTCCGCTGCACATCGCGATGTCAGGACGCCGCTCGAAGCAGGTGCGCGAGTCGCCTCGCGTGTCCGTATTTGTGTGTACGTTACACGCCGGGCGCGGCTTGTACAATAAGAAAAGTGCGTAAGTCTGCTTGGCGTTCGAAAGGTGCCCTCGCATTGTTTCCCGGAAAACGAGCACGAGAAAGCAAAGTACACGCCTCCACATTTCTGAAACGCGACTCTTTCCGTCCACACATCCCGGGAACTATGCGGCTCAAACCTACAGAAAGAAAAGCTTACAAACCGCCTGATATTTTCCCCAGTCGCTCAGGTTAAAAATAATAATAATAAAAAATGAGAAAGAAACAGAAATACAGAGAAAGAAACAATTCACATTAGAGCAAGCACTATACTAAACGCTCATCGAGAGTCTTCGAAGTCAAACTTCAACAGTCGGTTGGAGGCGAAGATCAGCTGCGCGACTCTGACTAGAATTCGTCGAAATAAAGTTTCATTTCTTTCATTGCTTCGCTGCTCCGTCAGAAAAGTAGATAAAGAGCGCATAAATTGACTCTCGATGGACTTTTGAGAAACTGCTTTGTTCTCTTACGTACTTGACTTTTCGTGTGGACAGTGCACAAAGAATGCGTGCGAAATGTCATTCGGGTTTATTTGGGGTCCACAGGTTTCGAAAGGGCTGTTGGCGGAAGCTCTGTGAACATTATAGTCGACAAAAACGTGCACAAAAGCCCATGATTTCGCAAAGCGTATTAAAGTGCATCTTGTCAAGTTCATAGAAAGGAGAAAAAAAAAAGAAAAAAAGGAAAAAAAAAACATCGAACTTTCTACGCACTATACGTTTTTGTGCGTGCTTTCCCTAACAGGGTCGAACTTGGAAAGTGAAACGAGTGAAGAAAAGAAAGAGAACTGCCGACAGTAACACACAGCCGGTAACGAGGAGGCAACCGGGGCGTTCCTTTTTACTTTCACTCCGCCCCTCTTTGGCGCTATCTTTCCGGCAACCGTTCGCAGGTTGCGCAAGGAGACAGGCACGGCGTGGTGCAAGAGCTTGGCTACGAACGATTTCTCGGAAAGCCCCCTCGGCGAATCGTTTTCGCCAGCGGGCTCTTCCTGGTCGTTGCTGTGTTCGACTGACCACGCGGCGGTGCTATTAGAAAACGTGAGATCGGCCGTGCGCGGCAAGGAAAAATAAGCAGTGAAATGAATGTCCATTTCGCAACGCAACGGCCCCTTGTTGTGCAGCCATGGCTGTGAAATAAAGGTTCTGCGGCCGCTTTATCATCCTTGCGCTCGTGAGTACGATAGAATGCGAGTATTTGTTGTACAAAGCCTGCCATTTACATGGAGAGCGAGTCGCTTATCGGATGCGGAGTGGCTGGACCACGGATGAGTCGTAAAGGTCAGTACAGGAAACTAAAAAAAATGGAAAAGGAAATGAGAGGAGAGGGAATACAAAATGGAAACACACGCATGCACACACGCACGCACACATGCAGGCGCACACCTGGCGTCAGGCAATGAGTTTCACAGCGGATGCAACGGGGGGAAAAAGCTTGCGGCGAGATGCGACGTCAACACAAACAGACCGTCGTGTTGCTGCCCTTTCGCGAGCACAGCACATCTGTTTGCCCCGTCGTTCACCGCGACACCACCCCCCTTCCTTCCCTGTCGCCCCCCGCCACCTCACCCTCTCTCCAGCACGACTGCCGTGCGTGCCTCTCAGGAAAGGCAGCCCACGCGACTTCCGTCTCTCCTCGGGAACAACTACCCTCGCATTTTCGTCCGCGGCGGTGTGTCCGCTTCTCGAGAAACGCGTCGGACGTCCTACCACCACACTTTGTTTGCATCTAACCTGATTCATTGCGATTGTGATGGCGGCGGCGACGGGTAAGAGGGGAGCCCGTCTCAAGAGGGTCTCCGCGGGTTCTCTCTCCCCTTTGGGGAAAGCTACCGTAACTGGTCGCGTGGCGGCAGACGGGACGGGGGCGAACAGGAGAGGCGCGAAAGAAACGGAGCGGTCGGGCTTGGCAAAATCACAAACCGCGCCTCGTCCTCCCCCTAAAGCGACATCCCGTCCCTACGTTGTACGGGGAAAGGGGTTGTGGACGGGAGAGTAGCTTGCGGTCAGCGCTTCTATGCGCGTCCGTGCCGCGCGCGTTTCCCCGTTTTTACAAAGAGGAACCGGACGGGATGGTCGGCGACAAAGTCACGTTTTTACCTGAAGACCATAGGCGACGCCGTGTTCGAGAGAAAAAAAAACTGTAAGAACTATAAATGATGAAGGGACCGGATGGGAAACCCGCGCCGCGCCTGCGGGGTGGGTGGTGCCTTATTGTGTTGCCCACGCGCACGTCGAGGCAGCCACGCGTGTTGCTGCTGCGGCCTTGTGGCGCCTTTGCGCGTTTGTGTGTGTGTGTTTGCGATTTGTGAGTGCGCGGGCGAGCGAGCGAGCGCGGGAGCCACGCACTGCAGGGGAAGGTCACGGGCGCCGATTCCAGTCGGGGCACCTTTCACTCGCGAAACGTCGCCGCTCCGCGCGCACCGCCGTCGCCTCGTTCGCCCTGGACCTCTGGGCCGAAGTCGGGTCGTTGTTCTTCGAAACGCGTTTCTTGCTTCTGTTGGCGTGATCGCTAGCTGTTTTCAATCAACGCCACCAGCAGTGAAAGGGGTACGAGGGGGGCGGGGGGGGGGGAGAGAAGCGTCAACCACATGAAGCGTATACACTTTCTCTGTAAAGCCGCGCACGTCGATGCGTCTGCAGGTGCTGCGCCGCGCGATAACCTACCTCTTCGCTCGATGAGCACATGGAACACGTTTCGGCCGAGGCTGTGGGGCGGCCATCGCGCGTGCTAAAGACGGGTCGACGCCGCGACGAAATTACGTTGGAAATGATTACGAAGCAGCGCGTTCCACCTACTGATATCGAAGCCAACATTTTTCTTTAGATGCCAGACAAACGCGCAATTGAACCGCCGTTGTGACGTAGTGGCTTTCATGTTGCATTGCTAAGCTCCAGGTTGCGGGATCGAATCCCGGCAGCGGCGGCCGCATTTCGGAGAGGGCGAAATGCAAAGACACCTGTACCGTGCATTGGGTGCACGTTAAAGAAACCGAGGTGGTCAATATTAACCCGGAGTTCCCCACTACGGCGTGCCTCATGATCATTACGTGGTTTCGGCACGTAAAACCCCAGAATTTAATTTTTTAAACGCGCAAATGCTCCCATCGAACGTACTTGCTTCGAAAAGGTCGTTGCACTCGTGAGGAAACCGTTTAACATTGAACCCTAAACTGCGAATGAAGGGAAAACTGCAGGAAACAAAAATTTTGGACGACGCTTAAGCGCCGCCTTTAAGAGTGGAACGCCATAGCGTTCAAAGATCACTGCTTCTCACGCTTCCCGGCAACTGCAGCGTATGTAACCGTAATGCTTACCGGAAAACGCTGTCGGCGAACGCTATAAACGAAGGCGGGCTTTCTGGTACAAATGCGGCTTCTTGCATGGGCCGTGATGTGGCGGAAGCGAGCGCCATCTGGAAGTGTTTCAAAGAAGCGGGCGCGACGCTACTTGGACTTTAACATATTTACGCACCGATGTGCGCAAATGGCGGACGGCGTCTCCGGTCTAGGAATTGTAGAAACGCTGGAAAAAAGGATTGTTTGAGTTTTCGCGTAACAGAGTTACGTTTTGTTGTATATTCAAATTACAATCCTAGAGCTATCATATCTGTTGTTGGTTGTGTATATGTCATAGTTTACGATTTTTCCACGTATTTTAGCTTGAGAAATTCAATTAGTTCAGTGAATCCTTCGCGTCACTTGGAAGGCCTGGGTACGTGTGGCTCGAAAACCTTTTCATCGAAGCGACGTCCAACGCCGGATTTTCTGCGCTACGGTGTCATGTCTCGCAGGCGTAGTAAGGCGGAAGTGGGCACGTATACTTTGGTGGCGCCGCCTAGCGGCAGCCTCTGGCTGGGCGCGCGCAGCCGGTATGCCGGCTGACCTTTAACAGCGCCACGCACATGTGCGGTGTCATACGCCTGCAACAGCGGGCATTGCCGAGGTCGTATAGTACACAGATGTGTGCACTGTGCACAAACAGCGACCTCCCTCCCCGTGTACGGTGGTACAGCACAGACGCGCTCGACTGTGGAGGTCGATCGATGAGTGATGGAGACGGCTGCAGGCACGATCAAGAAGAGCTGGATCGCCGAACAGCTTCCGCTGGAAGATATTGTTTAGCTACATCTCTCAAAACGAGAATTCCTATAGATGTGGCTATCGGAAGAGTCAAGGGCTGCAGGCGCGCAGAGCTATGGAAGACGAAAACGGAAACGCGTCATGCAGGTACACATCTGGCACACATGCTTATCGCTGTCACGATAAGGCGCCGCTTCGTGTTTCACCATTGTGTGCACATGGTCTCGCTCGCGTGCGGTAATCGGTCCTTGATGATACCCAGAGGGCAAGGCGTCTGCAAACACGCATCTATCGTTCCGTTGCAGCACAGAAATGAAAATATAATATAACCGGAACCGCAAGTTCGGTTATCAACTGATAGACAAAATAATCAAATCAGATAAAACACACAGAGAGATAGACGATAGGCGGGAGAGCTTTTGGAAGTGCTGCTCTTTTCGCAACTGAACAGCTGCTAACGAGTGGTGCAGTGGCGCACCTCGGAGGAATGCCGATGTAATCACACATGCGCAAGGTCATACACTGTAAACGAAAATAAACCCAGCTGAGAGTTTTTAAGAGGTGATGTGCCCTAAAACCTCCCCTCCTCAAATATTTACTCCGATGTATGGGAGCAAAACAGCGCCATTCCCTCGTTTCACTCCGCTGGCTAGCTGCCGGAGTATTAAGGCGACATGACGCGATTTTACTCCGCTTAAAAATTTTGTTCTCCCGTGAAACTCCGACAGGGAGTTTTGAAAAACTCCCCTCCGCCGATACAGGTTAGTCACGTGGCGCTTCCCATGAGGCTGTGCGCCTCGCCAGCGACCGGGCGCGTTCGGCGGAGCGGGCAGTGCTCATGGCTAACGGTTTGTTTACGTCTGTGAAGTGTCGTTCCGTGACAGCGTTTCGTCAATTTGTTTCCCGTATTTCCTTCCAGAAAGTGTTATAGGCATGCCTGAAGCTCACCGTATCTCAGCTTCAAGTACATTAGCTGTGATCACTTTGCTGACAACGATGATTGCAAGAACCACGTTTTCAAGTGCGGAAAAAGGCTTAGGTATACCTCGAAGCTGCTCACTGGCTCGTGATGTCGGCTCACGTTCTGGCTGTGTTTCCGTGCTGCGTCACCCTGTCTTGTGTTCTTCAGTACGTGAAATGCCACTTCTATGTCCTTTTGAGTACATGCTGACAACGTCCGGTGTAATGTTTTTAAGGACCGCGTAGCAATGGCAACAGCAGCCACTGTTCGAGCGACGACATCCGTGCTAGTCGCGCATGAATGGCGTAACCCAAGTTCGTTGCGGTGCTGTGTTGCCACTGAGAAAGACCGGAGTGCAAGCAACTGTTTTTATTTATCTGTGAACGGATATCCTCGCCCGAAGAAAAACGGTAGGACATAAGTATATATGTGTGCTTAAAATAAAGCTTCTTATTGAGCGATGTGAATCGAATTGTTATCGCGCATATAGGTTTTGGTCACGTCGTTGCTTCCGATATTGCATTAACATTACGCTCTATCCGAGACACTGATTTAGACGCATGCCTGCTGGCTACGAGTTTAGAGGTTCACTCGACAGATCAGCGATGTAGCTCCTTTTCGCAACCGAGACAGATTGCTTGTACTCAGAGCAAGTAGTGCGGTGTATAAAATGTATGTCTGCGCATTTTTCGGTGTTACGTCGGCTGCTGCGGGTCATGGTCACACGTAATAATTTCTTGCTACGCTACCACTATATCGAATAAATGTAATTTTGCTATGCAGCACATGCACTTACATTTTTCTAGCTTACTGTAACTAACGCACTACTTTTTGGCCGCGAACGCCGGCAGTGTGCGAAGTCGCTTCAGCACTCACAGAATGGCATAGTTTTGAAAAATAACGCCATTAACTTTTTTTCTCTCACTATTTTGAATTAACAGTTTTTTGTTGATTAAGGTATTATGTTAGTTTCAAATAGGCAGATCTCGTATGAACGAGCATGTGAGGCGTAATTCTGAAAACAGCACAGCTGCTCCCTTGGCGGTTTCGAGGCACACAATATCGTGGCTATATATACTGGCACTGTTGCTTCTTGGGTATCGCGTGTGCGTGGGATGTCTTTCAAATTTCTGCATTGGGCGTTTCTGAAATGTTTATGTATGTCATGATATATGTGCTTTCATTGACTTGTTTCATCGAATTTGACGCGGTCTCGTGTGCATATTTCGAAATTTGACCAGCAGCCTCTGCATGTAAACATGTTCGCGCAAACTGACGCGATGCCTCTTTTTATACTCCCGTTGCACCTCGAAAAAACTCCGTCAATTGCAAAGCAAAAAATAAAAAAAGACAGAAAAAAACCTCCCATAATTCCACGCAAAAATTCCGCTCGTGCGGAGTAAAAATTCTACTCCGATCATACGGAGCATAATAAACTCCGAACCGGGGGGTCGCTAGAGGACAAGCAGTATACTCCCACCTCGGAGTTATTTCCGTTTACAGTGTAGTGCACGCCTGCTTCAATCGCTAATATGTTCTCGATTGCAAAACAGTCAGAAAAATAACTATGGGCGCGCGGTTAGTGAAATTTTCAAATAGAATACGAATATTCTAATGAACGGAAGCTTTGAACATCGAATCACTATCGAATGTTTTCTTGCATAAAAAAAAAAATCTGAAAACAGAATATGAAGCGGGACAACGGAGAGAGAGAGAGATGTTTTATCTATTCCTGTACACGGAAACACTAGAGGAAATCTGTTCAACTCAGCAATTTTTTGTAAACAAGACGCAGAAAAAAAATATGGTAAAAGATGTGTCGCAGTGCTTCGTCAGCACGTAACGGACATTTGAACACATGCCTGAACTCTATTCCATGTGAATCAGGCTCCAATAAACTCGCATCTTCGGCCACACTCCAATATTTTTAAATATTAAATATGAAATTCGCCAGTCTATATCGGTTCGCATCCGAAATTTCGAACAATTGCACAACTCTAAAAGTAACTCAACCGCCCTACGCTGACCTTCGCGCCTTGCGCGAGATCCTCAGTACTGACCGTCACCCTTTCCGCTACCGTTCTCGCTATATAGTTGTACGGCAGCAGAGAAAACGTGCCTAAGCTTATATTTCAGTGCCAACATAGCGCCCAATGGCACGAAACACTGTACAAAATCCACACAAACGGCTTCACAAGAGAGAGTGTCTCGGACACACATAAACCGGGGCACTGGTTTGCATTCGTACGCATACGTAAATATACAAAAGTACGCTAACATACTTGTAATTTTCTCTTAGCACACAACACGACCGAGAATTGGACGATACGAGTGTGCAAGAACGCAGAACTATTTCCTTCGCATGCTTCGTCCTCGTGCCCCATTCTACGCGCGCTGTTACGTAAATCGTGTCGAGCCTATACACGATTGCTATCCCAGTGTCTCGCGTTAAACGCACAGCGAACGACCGAGCAAGATCCTGCGCTATCGACAAGCGGCGCTGGCTGCACATGCTCCTTAAGGAGGCCTCCTTTCATGCACGTGGAGAGATATATAGGCTTCCGCTGAGCACGTGACGATAAGCGAACAGCAGTGACTCGAAAAACGACCTCGAGCGATTCGAAAGGGACGCCCGGAGCGGTGCACACGCACTATCTACAGGTCTCGGTCGCCTTTGTGCACTGATCACTGGGTGTCCTGAACCGCGAGCGTATATACACTGGCCGTCGCCGACGTTCGTAACAAAACATACACGCGTGCACTCCGCAGGCTCCGGGAAGACTGAGTGAGTAATAAACACACGATTTCATTCTGGGCATACACATGACTCTATCCGCGCCTCCTTACTTGGCGTCGAGCAACGTATACATTGGCTTACTATTATTATTTTTTTCTGACGCTCGAGCTGCCGACCAACGCGCCGGGTGAGATTAACGCCACTCATTTCTTTTTTCTTTTTACTTCCTATAACGTTTCAGTGTTGAGTCATAGACAATTCATGTTCTGTTGATTTATCAGTTCTTTTGAAATGTATTTGAACATTATTGCGGTAGCAACTATATAGAGACTCCAGACACATTTTTTTTTTGCCGTTGCCGTCGGCGTGATGTTCCGTATAAAGTCCAAGGGCGATAACACCCTCGCCGCGCGCCGTATGTGCGAACGAAAGCTTGCGGGAGTGAGCCGACGATGTTGGCTCGAACTCGCGCGCGCAAGGGAGGAAGAAGCGCGCCGTCTTCCGTAGCGCGCTCGGCACGCGAGGGAGCGCAGGGAGCGGCCGTTGTACTTCGGCGGCAACTGCGTGTGCGGCGGTCGCGCGGGATATATTCCCATAGCGATCTGCTTTGGGAGCACAGACTAGGTGGGCCGACGGCTCGTAGCTTTACGCCGGGCTGTGCTCTCGCCGCTCAGTTCGCGTTGAAACGATAAACAGAATGAAGGGCACTTCTCTCGCCGCTGCTGCCGCGCTTCCTCACGCCGGCCTTATGACAGTGAGTGCTCGCGGTCATCGAGCGTGATGTGTTCATGTGTGCCTGTGCGCGCTGACACCGAGCGTGTTAATTAAGCTAGTAAGCGAACGTTTATACAAGTTTATACGGCCGCGATGAAACTACTATCCTTACTTCGTATGGCTGTCTACTAATTTGCTATCGCAGTCAACGCTTCGCCTATATCGGGCGAAACTGCGACTTTTTTGAAGCGACTGTCGGTTCCAACTACACCGCTGAAAAACTTATAAGTGCTTGTCTGCGATGAACGCTTAGTGAAGGGTCCCTCTTGCGCGCTGAGGGTTCTCCCGTTAAAAAAAAATAAATTATGGGGTTTTACGTGCCAAAACCACTTTCTGATTATGAGGCACACCGTAGTGGAGGACTCCGGAAATTTTGACCACCTGGGGTTCTTTAACGTGCGCCTAAAGGTAAGTACGCGGGTGTTTTCGGATTTCGCCCCCATCGAAATGTTCCCCCGTTTTGAGGACGGCAGGGCGGGTTTACGGTTATCCGCCCCGCGCGCCACAAAAAACGGCAGCACGAGTGAAAAAGCTCGCCGTCGGCGGTCATCGCGAGTGTGTAAACAAAGGCGCTCGTCGGCGTCGCCGCGCAGAGGACACGCGGGCTCCGAGATAAAGGCGGATGTTGTGTGACCTTGCGGACGGTCAGGAGGCATGCGATGCATGCCCGCGCGACACCGGTCGTTGTGCAACCGGAGCTTCCGCTACGTATATGCACGCACATATCCCATGGGGGGACAGGGATGAGTCCACGCGTTCCACCAGAAATACTAAAGCAACGGTGTAGTATAGTCGCCAACTGCATGGAAGCATATTTTCCTTCGGCGTGGCCTGCAGTCAGGCGTCGCCGTGTCTGTTTTACACCACTCGACGTTATTAACCGTGACTAAATGCGTGTATACACTGGGTATCCGTTTTCACGGGTGACCTGATAGGAGTCTTTTCGGACGTTATGATATCGCCTTGCGTCGCAATGCTCCAAAAGCAAGCCAGACATGCGTTCCATACGGTTGCCGCTCAACAACGCAGGCATGCGCGCGTGCGCACGCACGCACACTCACACACACACACACACACACACACACACACACACACACACACACACACACACACACACACACACACACACACACTCTCTCTCTATCTCTCTCTCTCTCCACATATACATATCTCACACACACACACGCTCTCTCTCTCTCTCTATCTCCACATATATATATCTCACACACACACACACACACACACACACGCACACAACGCATTTTGTTTTCGGCGTCTGGTTGTTTCGAGAAGTCCGCTTCTCGACGGCTAGGTGGCAGCATTACCCGTGGAGCTTCTGTGCAAACAGGGGCTGGCTGCTGGCCGTTACCTCCGGCATTGGCAACTGGCAAGTCGCTCCTCTCCTTCCGGCATCACTCGCGCGACGAGCCGGGCGAAACGGGAGAGAAACGCAGCCAAGAAAGCGGATCCTGTGTAGGAATCGCGCCGCACCCACGCTTTGACGTGGTCGCGCGACGAGCTGATTGTAATGCGCGTAGTATATAAGAGGAGCGCCGCGCACTCGCTCACTGTTGGCTCCTTGTTGCGACATCCCCGGCGCGGGATACACGTGTTCCTTTATGCGTATACATTGGTACGGGTGTACAGAGAAACGAGTTCCGTGCGCGTTCTGTTCTTCGCTCATTAACGTGCGCAGTATTCACTGGTTTCACGGAGGCGGTATCACTTCCAGATGCGTAGGAAATGTCTCGCCTACGAAAGCACGCGCGTGGCGTTTCAGGATAATGCGAGGTGCACGTATGTTTGCAAATCGGTCGGTTCCCCTCCTTGAAGATTGATGTGCTGTTCGTACAGAAAACGCCAGCACTTGAGGATGCCCTAAAGCAGTGTTGTCTTCTTCTTAATGCCACTGACATTTAGAAACAGAGTACGAAAGGGGGCTGTACCTAAGGATTCTTTTGTACCCGGGGCTGACAGGCTTCCGTCGAAATTGAGTCCGCGGCTTTTGAAACTCGTTAGCGCGTAGCGCCTTCGGATTCTAGCCATTCTTTCTTTTCTTTATTGTGTGTGCGTTAGTTTTAAAACGACGTTCTTCGTGCGATAATGTACATGCGCTCTTACTGTTGAAAGATTTCTGTCAACGACCGAGACGGCCTTTTTTTTCATTGGATGTGTTCGAATAGCGTAATGTTCGAATCAAATGCGAACATTCACAAAATACAGGCTTCGAATATCAGATCGAACCGTCGAACGTGGAGTATGTATTTTTTTTCTTTCGTTATTGCTCTTTAGAAGCAAGAAAAACACGGGCCTGAAATGTGACAAAAAGATAGGTAAGGAAGAAGAGAAAGAAAATAACTTTATTACTTTCCGTACCCGTAAGCCCGTAAATCTGGGCCAGCTTGTAAATAAACACAAATTTGAAGTTCACAGTTTCTGGCTCTCTTACAAGTGGGTAGAGGAGCGTCCGCTGAATCATATATATATATATATATATATATATATATATATATATATATATATATATATATATATATATATATATGTACGTAATGACCTCGGCTTTTGGTGATTACTGTACACGGGCTACAATAATCCGCAGCAGCCCCGTACATTCGGTGACGGTTCAACGTTCGAACTGCTGTAACACGAAATGTCACCGCATCGCATATACCTCTATTCGAAACGCGAGTATTCGACTCATATAAGAAATTTCCAATAATCGCACACACCCGTGCTGTAATCGTTTCCGACTCATCCAAGCCGGAGAGGCTGACCTTGAGCGATGACACCAAGGCTGCCGCTTCGATCGCTATCCAGATCACACGTGCGGGTCAACGTATAGGCTGCCCGAGGAGCTCTCAGATGCTGCCTTATCCTTTGCGGCGCCGTTGACGATCGAGCGCGAACGCCATTATCGAGGCCCCTTATCTTTGCGCAAGGAATTGAAAATACGATATTAGGCCATGGCTCTTCTCCACAAACAACATAAACGTCGTCAAGGTTCCATTTGGGCCGCGCAGAGAGCCGGAATTCAATGTCGGCCTGTCAGGCATGTCCCAGGCATGAACGCGTTACTGTCGTGTGTGCTGTGCTCGAACTAATTTGACACCTTTGTTTAGCGTTTCGTCAGACGATTGTATAGTTAGCGTAAGTGACAGAACAGGCGGAAAGTTTGCATGTTTGAAAGTTGTATGTTTTTTTTTTTCTGCTTACTGTGACCCTAACAAGCCATCTGAAAGAGCGAAAGAAAGAAAGAGAGAAGGGAAGCGGTGCCGATGCGTTCGCTTCAGACTTCATTCAGCAAACTGTGTTCGGTGAAATGACACGAGTGAAGCGAATTCCTCCTTGTCTTGGCTGCGATCTCCCCTTTCTTTTCGACGATATATGGCGGTCTATTGCACATCTATCAAGGGAGAGTTTCATTATAAAGGGAGCCACAGAAAATAAGATTGTTTCACAGTTTTGTGTCAATAATGATGCAGTAATATAATGCTGTGTAACACGTTATTTCATATTATTATTGTTATTATTACAGGCAGACGTAGAGCATGAGCCTTTCTAAGACACGTCGCGGCTATTTGAATGCCGAAACTTAGAAGAAGAAAACGATTCACGGGCCATGTTCACAAATGTTTTCACAATCGCAAGCTTTTTTGCCATTGCCCCCCCCCCCCCTTTCGCTAATGATATTGGCTGGAATTTGTTGTTACGAACAATTCTAGCGTAAGAGCTTTCTTTTTTTCTTTTCCGAATAAGGATCCAGACGTGCGTCAATGGTGACGTCACTCCCAGTACTCATGTGCTTTGGCAGAGAGAGAGAGAGAGAGAGAGAGCAAATGATAAAGGAAAGGTAGGGAGGTTAACCAGGACTGAGCCCGGCTGGCTACCCTGCACTGGGGAAAGGGAAAAGGGGATGGAAATATTAAAAGAAGAAGAGGAAGTCTACTGGGGATATCGTTCGGTCACTCAGTCCGGATCACAGAGGCTGACTCAGTCCAGTAGCCTTCAAATATCGCAACAGAGCTTTTGTGGCCTTTTGTAGCTGCGATATGCGAGGCCATGGTCCCAAGATCTTCTTCAAGGTGAACGGTGTTCTATCTAGCTGATTGAGAGCTGTGCAGAGGTCATGTCTTTCGTTTTGAAAAGATGGGCAGTAGCACAGTAGATGTTCTATAGTTTCCTCGGCACCGCAGGCATTACAGTAAAAGAAACGTTCTGGCTGTTAAAGGCAGCGTGAAGACGATAGATAGGAAAACTTTGACTTCATCGGCAAACTGAGGCTGCACGCGCCAACCCACGGGACGATATAGAACGTTAGTTAGTTAGTAATGTAGGGTTTTATGGCACAAAAGCAACTGAGGCTATGATGCGCCAACCACAAATTGGTTAGATATATCGAAATGGTTAGACTGCAACCAATAGCGCACATAGCGCTTCCCTCGACAAAGTGCAACTGCGAATGGTTAGGCAGTACGTGTTTGTTAGTACGGCGATGGATTACAATTAGTAGCTTCGTCATCTGAAAGCGCATTAAAACGACAACGCGCCGATCATGTGCGTCTTTATCACGACACCCCCACACGGTCACAGGACTGACATATCGAGTCATAGCGCGAATCAAACAGTAGCGCCACAGCGCGTATCCGATCAGCCCGCGAAAGTCGCTTCATATTCATAGCCCCCCTTCGGTCACGAACTATGACTCACTCTCAATAAACGTCTCTCAAAGTTACGTAACTTTATTCCAGGGTGATGCGGGCTCCAGTGAAATAAAGTCTGGAAAGTACAGGATGATTCTTTGTGCGTTTTCTATAGTGACCTTTCATAACTATGCAAAGCAAACATATTTCGGTTTAGTGTACGGTCAGTCAACGTCGCCTTTTTTTCGCAAGGCGATTCGAATCATAATCGGATCAAAGCAACACGCACAAGTTAATTATTAGCTGCAGACAATACGAGAAAGAAGAGAAAAGAGAAAAAAAGGGGGTATTCCTTCGCCATCGCTGACGGAACGCTGCATGCATAACATTCCGTCAAACACGGTATAGTACTTTTAGTAAAGTGGTCACGTGTGCAGCATAACACTGCAGTCTGTAATGAACAATAGAGTCATATTGGGCAAGCAGAGGGTTCGAATGACCCCCAGCTCGACCTCCGTGTGTTCATTTTTAATTCATTCATTCATTTATTTGACACCGCCGGAGAGAATTGGCAAATCGCGTACTTGAATCGCATTCTGTGGCGCGCGCAGACCGAGATCGAAAAAAACAACAGACGGGAGAATTGTGCAAGCCACAAGTCTGGCCGGTTTCATCGGGCAGAGTGCGTAGCACACACAGCTAGACGGCGTTTGGAAAGAATATGTCTCAGCTTCCGAGGAATGAATTAAATATAAGTCATACTCCCACTTCTAAAATGAAAAGAGAAAGACGAAAGAAAATAGAGTGACCGCTTTCAAAGAAACCGCGAACGGTCCAAATTCGAGTGCAGATAAGTGGCATAATGGCATGATCTGCGGGAAAACGAGAAAGAAAAGGCATAATGCGTAAGCGGGAGGTTAAAGGTGTCCTGGTTTTGGCGACCTATTGCGAATTTCTGGCTTTGATTGCTGAACTACGTTGCGACGGTTGTGTATGAGTTAACTTGCCTCCAAAGTTCGATTATCAATTTCGCGAATGCCCTTGTTATTTTTAAATGTCATTATTATTATTCCTAATGCAATATGAAAAATAACGAGGGAATTCACGAAATTCATGCGTGACATTCAATTGCACTTCAACAACGTCTACTGATATCAACGGAAGGTCAATAGAGACGCGACGCCAATTATATAACGATTTTATAAGGGCTGTATTTGTGCTAGAAAGCTTTTGTACTGATTTCGTTAGCATTAAGCAGCCTCAGTCGCATCTTGCTATCTTCCATGGTTGTACTAACCCTACCCCCCCCCCCCCCCCCCTGCTTTCCTCACTTAGTGCTTTTATTTTTTTTTAAACTGTCACTACTTGCCGTGTACGAACGCTTGCCGCGGTAAATTTAACGACGATATCAAATCTTAGCGCATTGATTTTAGCCGCAGTCGAAGCAAGAAAGAAAAAATACATTTGAAAACGACAAGGAGGCTACGATTTGTTTCGTTCGTTTTTTTTTTCTTGCGACAGTTCTGTTACGCTCACAAACGCGTGGATATATAAGACAAGTGTTCCACACAGAGGCAACGCGGCGAGCTGGATGGAGAACAATGATTCGCAATAGCGGTAAAAAAAACCGCAGCATAACTCTTTTTTTTTATTATTCTAAAACTGGTTCGTCGCTCTTCTGAACAGAAGGAATATAAAGAGGGGGGAAAAAAAAAGAAAGAACAAAGCGAAGCGTCGTCGCCCTGCAGAAAAAGCGAAATAGAGGTTTGTTATTTTTTTCTGTACTTTCTCTCCACAAATGGCCCTCCGAGCGCACGCAAGCATCCTTGCTTGCGTGTTTTCATCAATTTCTCTCTCCGTTTCTCTCGCATCTTTCTTTTTAAGAAGAATCTATATTTTTTTGTGTTACATATTACATAAAAGCAAAAACGAAAAAATAACATTGACACATATCTATTTGCGCGCGCGCTCTTCGCGAAATGTTTCGCCCTGCTCGTGCTAAACCGTCAGCTAGACCGCACGGTTGCCGTTAAGCAACCTCTTCAGCTGACGCCGTTGTTCGTTTAGATACAATCATTCTCCCGGCGTGGTTATCGAATGTACTCTAATCACCAGTCCGAATTTGTTGTGGTCGGGGGGGGAGGGCTCAGAACGTTATGCGGCGGCAGCTATACATTCACGACCTTCCTCATTCATCTTTACAGTCTCGAAAATGGCGATTCGTAGAGAAGAAAGAAAGAAAAAAGAAGGAAAGGAGATTGGTAGCGCGAGGACGAAAGGTCAACCTTATCGTGGGCTGTCCTTTCTTCTCCTCTCTTATTCATCGCGCGCGCGCAACGTTTGTTTTCCGGATAAGCGCCGCCGCGATCGCTGAAATGAGAGCTATAGGACGAGACGGAAGCGAACGCTCCCCCCCCCCCCCCCCCCCCGTAGTTGCCAAGGCCTGCTGTATAGTTAGCGCCGTATTGGACACGTGGTGCGGCGGTGGCTTTGGAGGTGCGTTCGGGAAGTCTCGACCGGGGGCTGTGCGAATGTCGGACCGTCGTTAGACCGTGTGTGCACGTGCCCGTTGACGTTACACGTCGTGCGTGGCAAGGCATGCTTGTGGCGTGCACGGGAAGCCGGCCGGCCGGCGCCGTTTCTCGCCGCTTTTTAACACGCCGTGAGCAAAACAGGAAAGAAGTTGCAAACGGAAACTAAGGAGGAATTTATGTTCTGGCCGTTAGGAGGGTTGTCACACTAGACCAGATAGTTTGAAAGATTCGTATAAGCGTATTGAGCGGCGATGCCTAAGTCATCAAAAGGCCGATTACGTATTCTTTTCTTTTTTTTTTAGACAGAAAGAATACGGAGATTATGGAGGTAAACGACGTTTCGTGAAACGTTGAAAGGAACAACCGAGCACGCAGAGTAAGAACAACACTCACCGGTTGTCGAGAGTCCGTGCGTTGCGGGAAAGCTGCGCTCGCAGGGAGAGAGTGCGATGTGATTGACGGACGAGCGCTGTCTCCGGAGTCAACGAGGGCCGGGCGTGCGCTGGTGACAATCCTCCCGCCCGAATCCCATGGGCGATGGTGACGTCGAGGAGCGGATGACAAAAAGCCGGTCGGAGATGAAGAAGACACCCAAGGTACGTGGCGAGAGGCCCAGAAGAAGCGTAACTCTTTTCTTGCTCCCGCACTTCTCTGCGGGAGGATCACGAAGACGGAGGCAAATTTGGATTGGAAATCGAAGGCCCCGACTCACAATTCGCAGATATCAACTTCTCGCGACACTGTCAAGACGAGGAAAAAAAATGGCTTGTAAAAGCGTGTTTGTTGTTGCTGTTGTACACGACGGGCGTCGAAGAGGACGGTGGTGTTGGGTTTTGCGGTGCGTGCTCGTCGCGAAGCGAACGTCGTCGACGCGCCGGCGCGCTTATCAACGCCGCGATCTCGGCTATCCTGGCGAGGACGACGGCAAGTCAGAAGGCGCGGCGGGTTTTGCTGGTGGCGAAAACGCCGCGAATCCACAGCACACTCGGTCAAATCCACGCACGAAGACGACGCGGCCAAGGCACTTCACAGGGTAACAACACTGACTCACTCGTCGGGCTGCCCAGGAAAGTGATTGCTGCCGCTCGACTTCATTAAAGGAGAGGAATAAAACAGTGTCACAGCTCGATAAAAACACGCCACAATCACTACTACGACGGCTCTTCTTTTCTCTCGACGCCCTTCGTGGTGGCAAAAAAACTCTTTCGAAGGCCGCCGCCGGTGCAGCTCGTTCACGCACCGCACAGCTGCGCGTCGTCTGCCAAGGCGCGTAGCCAAAGCTGGGAGAGGAGAGGCGTTGCGCATGCGCGCGCACTGACGTCGGCGCGCGGCGGGCGAATCAGCTCACGCGGCGCGGTACGGGTCAGGCGTGACGTAGCGCAGGTGAGCGAGAAAGGAGAAAAAAGAAAAGGAAAAAGAGAGAAAGAGCGAAGCGCACGCGCCCGTTAGAAAATAAACGAAGAAAACGGCGCCTCAATGAATAGCAATAGATGAGAGAGAAAAGAAGCAGGAGAAGAAGCAAAAGGATCGCGGCAGCGAAAGAGGATGAGCGAGAGGAGAGAAAGAAAAGTACCGCTGTTCCGCTAAGCGGAGGGATACAGATGTTCCGCGCTCGAACATAGTCCGCGGCGCGGGAGCGAGCGGATAATACGAAACAGGGCGGAGAAAGGGAGGCCGCCGCTGACCGAGGCTTTCGTAGAGTGAATTTTTTCTTCTCCGGTTGTTGTCGGCTGCTGCCGCTGCTGGCTCTCGGCCAGGTATTTTATCTCGCACAGAATGAAATCGAAAGCTAGAAATAACAGTAAGCAGAAGAAAAATAGAGGGTTAGAGACGGAGGAGCCAGGAAATTTCTTGCGCTTTGCTCGTCGCGCGAGTGCTTGTAGCGCGAGTGCTCATTTGCATCAATCGCGGCTTTCTTAACGACGCCTGAGCAGTGAGATAAACAGCGACGGTCCCGGAATATGCGGAGTACTGTAACTTCTCTGAGCAGTGTCTAGGGAACTACTGAGAAAGAAAAGTGGCGCGACAGATTTCTTCAGAGACAGGCCACGTCAAGCGAGTAAAAGAAAGTATTATCAAACGAGGAGAAACGGCTCTCCTAGGTGGTGCGGGGTCAAGTCGGGATGTTCTCTATGAGAAAAATGTATCTGTTTATAGATGTGCCTGCAACGCTCCTAAACCAACAATAAGAACCGAAAATAAGTGAAGTGAAAAAAAAAGAAGGACGAGGAATGTCTCAACTTGAACTATAGTTATGAACTACAACTATGAAAAAACAAACTTAAATGGAACAATTTCTCCTCGACCACCACTTTTTCTTTTCTTTCCGCTCAAATCGTAAAGCGACGCTTGCCTTGATAATGAATAAAGAAAAGAAATCCCGGAGCAATTACAACTGCCATCCGCGCAAGAAATATTTTTAAAAAATATTTTTCATTTTAGTTTTTCCTTCAAGTTCAGGTTGCTGTCGCTCGAAAACGGATGTTGCTTGTCTTCAAACGAGACGGCTAACGTTTACTTTCTTACTTGTACTTAGAACTTTGTACTTAGTATTTGTAAGCCCGTTTGATACTTTTTTTTTCTTCCGTTGCATTTAAACTCACTAGGACGTGCGATAAATTTTACGGTTAGATTGGAGGAGGATAACCGCTTGTCTTTTCTTGATGTTATGGTGCAACGTGAAGGGAGGAGGGGACTTCGTTTCAATGTGTTCCGATAACCTGCGCACTCGGGACGCTACTTGAAGTTCGAGGTATCCTGCTTGCCACAAACGTTCCGTCGCCGCATCCCTTATACAACGTTCGCAATGAACTAGCAGCTCTCCTAAAGACTTAGAAACAGATTTTGAAGCCACTCATATCTACCTCATTGCCACAATAGCGATCGATTATATCATATTAAATGTTACCGCGAAGATAGAAGGGGAGGGATGCGAGAGACGGTCGTTCGTGATGCCCATACCCACCAATTTTTCCGACTCCACTGCGTAAATAATAGCTGTCTTAAAGAAAGAAAGGGGTAAAAAAGACGGAAGACATGCGCACACATAACAGCGCACAACGTCGCTTTTGAGCGTATAAGATTTAAATTTTATTATGAATGGAAGCTCGAATACACTTGTTTGTTGTGATGTCTCCAAGGGGTGTGGTGGACCCTATACCGCAAAACCCCGTATCGGCTTTTACGCAACTATGCCGCAGTATTTCGTTAGGGGAATTCCCGACTCCTTTGTGTGTAATGACAGTGGCTTGTCACGATTGTCCGGCGCAACTCGGAAATGTGTACGATCCCTTCAGAATTCGGGAACGCATTGTACACAGCTTGAACAAGCTGCGACTTACGAATTTCCGCACCTAGTCAATCATCCCGAACGTGGAGCTTGCAATGGCAGATCTTAAATTCAGCGTAGCGAAGTGAGCCGTCGCGCACGTCTAGGCATCGGCTTCACATGCAGTGCGCATGCACCAGTGTCTTTGACGGCGGCGCCGTCGTCCCTGATAAGCGGTACGCTTGAAGCACGCTTAAGAACGCTGCAATATGATTGCGCATGAGCGCAGTCACGTGGTTTTATTTCATATTTCACGGGCTTTCGTTAAACGCAATAAATAAATAAATAAATAAATAAATAAATAAATAAATAAATAAATAAATAAATAAATAAATAAATAAATAAATAAATAAATAAATAAATAAATAAATAAATAAATAAATAAATAAATAAATAAATAAATAACCATGTAGTATGCACGTTGCCGCAATAAATTGGATCGGGCGTCGCGTCTTCTTCATCATCCCCATCATCATCATCACTTATTGACCCTTAATAAATTAAGGGTTTAAGGTTATACGCGGGGAGCATACATAAGAAAAAGAAACGTTGAAACAGTCATGATTGAAGAAAAAGACAATAACAATAACATTCAGAAGGGTAAAGAAGGTGTGATGAAATGACAGCCAAACACAACAAGTAATAACCAATGCACTCAAAAGAGTGCGATGCAGTAAAAGTAAGTCAAATACGTTAAGCATCAGTACTCAGAAAGTTCGTTAGTATTTTCCGAAACTTGGTAGAGTTACGTTCGATTACTACGTGGTCAGGTAATCTATTCACTTCTGTAATAGCTACTGGCAAGAAACAGTTGGCGAACAATAATTCTGAACCGCAACCGCGCAGACCCTCCACGTGGCGCATACCTTGGCTTACATTCTTTACAAAGTTATTCCTAGGAATTTTGAGATCGACAGCTCATAAACAAACGTCATGAAAGAAAACACCCACAGCGCATGTGTGTGTGTGCAAACTTTTATTGTAATGAGGTCCGGAGGCTTGGCCAAGGCGGGCCGCTCCCACGTTGGCACTGTACGGCCAAGCCTTTCAGCGACATCATGGGCCCTCTAGACGGCCTTTAGTGGGTCCTGAAACAATGGGCTTTGAATCCTTTTCTCCCACTGTGCCCATTCTTCAACGAGGCTGGGGAGAGTCGCGAGACACCCCGCCAGCATATGTCCGACTCCAATGATGCCGTTACAATCGTTGCAGTCCATCTTAATCTCCACCTCTGGATATATTTTATTAATGTGGTACGGTGTGGGATATGTACCTGTTTGCCATAAGCGGAGTGAGACTGCCTGAGCCCTGTTCAGTTTTGAATGTGGCAATGGGAATTGCCTGCGTCCTAAATAGTAATGTTTGGTAATGTCATTGTATGTTATTAAATGATCTCTAGATTCCCTGGCTTGATGGGGAACGGCTCGGTTGTGATTGTCACGGTTAGCAAGTCCTCGTGCCAAGTCATAATCAACCTCATTGAGGATTACCCGAGCCTCGTCCACTTTCCCTATATGCGCAGGAACCCATCGGATTTCAGTTCTCACAATCCCAATGTTTTCAAAAAGTTTAGCTGCAACTCTAGCTACGTAGCCTTTATTTCGAATTTCGAATCATTGTAAATGCAGGCCCACTTATTACTTCTGATGGCTAGAGCAATTGCCCCTTGTTCCGCCACCATGGGGTCCTTGGTAAAGGTAGTGATAGCGTCTTACACCTTCCCTTGATAATTTGATACAATGGCACTATATGCTTCTTTACCTTTCACCCAGGCAGCATCAACTATAGCTGTCAGTTGGTTCTTCTGCTCTATTTTCTGCAAGAGTGCTTTTGCTTTTGCCTTTCTCCTTTTGATATTATATTCTGGATGCATGTTTCTGGGGAGAGGGTTGGTTCTGACCTTGTTCCTAACTTCAGTCCTTAATTCTACTTCAGCCTCTATTGGGCTCCTTGATGTATTCAGTTCTGCAACTATTGCCTGTAATATGTTCCTGCCAGCTCGTGACTTTGTCAATCTTTCGTGTTGCGCTAGCTGTTGAGCCTCCGCAATTACTTCCATTTTATTGTGCACCCCTAGACTCATGAGTTTGTCGGTCGCAGCGTTACTGGGTATCACTAGGGCTACTTTAACGAGCTTCCCGAGCATCACATCAAGTTTGTTAAGTTCTGCCTGCTTCCATTTGAATAATCCAGCCACATAAGTGAAGTGACAGAGAGCAAAGGCGTGTATTAGCCTCAAAGCGCTGTCTTCTCCTACGCCTCTGTGTCCATTGGTAATTCTCCTCAGTAACCTAATGACTTCATCTGTTTTATTCGAGATATGTTCTATTGTTCTACAGTTAGCATTGTTTCCGCCTATGTGATACCCAAGAACCTTGATTTTTTCAACTAGCCTGAATGCGGATCCTTCATGAGTGTATAAGCACACTCTTGGCTCATCTTCCGGGATGTAACCTCTTGGTTTACGACCTTTTCTGCGATGTTTAATGACCAATAGTTCTGATTTGGCTGCCTAGCATTTCAACCCCATGTCTTTCAGTGTGTTCTCTACAACATATAAACTTTCCTTTAATCTGGTCTCTGTCTGTCTTACATTACCCTTGGCACTACATATGGCTATGTCGTCGGCATATATCACACAATGTATACCCTCAATTTTCTCCAGATTTCTTGCAACCTTGGAGATTGCTAAATTGAATAGCATGGGTGAGAGTACAACCCCTTGTGGAGTGCCTCTATTTTCCAAATTCTTAGCTTCTGATTTAAGCTCACCCAGCCTGAGTTGTGCAGTTCTATTTCTAAGAAAGTCCTTAATCATGTCAAAAAGTCTCTTACCTAATCCCATCTCCGAGAGAATGTCAAGTATTGCCTTATACTTTATACGATCAAAAGCTTTTTCCACATCCAATCCCAAAAGAGCTTTCGTATGCGCTGGGCTGGCATGTATAAGGTGGTGTTTGATCTGCAGCATAGCATCCTGAGTTGACAGCCCGGGACGAAAGCCGACCAAGTTGTATGGGAGGATGTCGTTCTGCTCAACGTATTTCGTGAGTCGATTTATAGATGACATGTTCCATAGCTTTGCCTAGACATGACGTTAAGGAAATAGGAGGGAGGTTGTCAAGAGTGAGTTGTTTGTCTGGCCTTGGTATGAGGATAGTATTGGCCACCCTCCATTCCTCTCAGTATACCCCTTTTCTCACATTCATTGAAATGTTCAGTTAGATAAGAAAATGATTTATCATCTAGATTTCTTAATATCTTGTTCGTTATTCCGTCAAGTCCAGCCGCCGATCTACCATTAAGACTGTGAAGAGCCGCCCTCACTTCACTCTCAGTGAAGTCCCGCTCAAGTTCTCCACATATGCCTCCCGCATATTCGGGGCTCTCGTCTCCTTCGTTTGGTTGTTTAAGTGGGAAATATTTGGCTGCGAGGCTATCCATGATATCCCTCTGTGTTTTATCTTGGCTTTCCTGATGAACCAACTTAGCTGTAGCTGTTCTCTTGCTTGTCCTTGTTTCATCCTTGTTTCAAATATGGAGGTTCTCCATGTTTGAGTCTACCATCAGCCGAATTACAGATCTCATCCCACTGTCGCTTCACAAGGGTTTTCGAGTGATCATCGATTTCTCTGTTTAATTGCGCAATTTTTTTCCTTAGCCTTTTGTTAAGACTGCGTTTTCCATCTCTGTAATATAGCCTCTTTGGCCTCAATCAGATCCGCCAGCCTGCTATCCATAGCCTCAATATTGCTACGGCACAATATGTGCGATCACGAAAGGCCAGCAGTGTGAAGACGACGACGACGATTAGATGCTAGCGCGGGCTGTTGCCTCTTGGCCTAGCGCAGCGTATTTTCCTTGTAAATATATTTGTACATAGCTTTTCGTCTGCGTCATCCTACGTAACATATCTGGTGGAGGTGGACGTTCCCTGTACCTCGTCACGGAGCTTCGCAGTGGCCGGTACGTCGAGCCTTCCTTCATGGCTCCCGGCGACGACAACCCGACTCCGCCGGCTCCGACACCTGCTGCCCCTTCGACGACCTACATCACTCTCCCCGCTACCCGTGATCCTGGCGTATTCTCGGGCCACGATGGGGAAGACGTCGATGACTGGATCAGCCTCTATGAACACGTCAGCCGCAATAACCGGTGGGACCCTACTATTATGCTCGCCAACGTAGTCTTTTACCTCGGTGGCACACCTCGCGTTTGGTATCGCGCGCACGAAGATGAGCTCACCAGTTGGGATTCACTTAAGACACAGCTTCGAGACTTGTTCGGCAACCCCTACGGTCAAAAACTTGCCGCGCAGAAGGCGCTTTCCGGCCGTGTGCAAACGTCAACAGAGCCCTATGTCACGTACATTCAGGACGTCTTGGCTCTGTGCCGCAAAGTTGACACCCACATGACTGAGTCAGACAAGGTTTCCCACATCCTCAAAGGCATTGCCGATGACGCCTTCAACTTGCTCGTTTGCAACAACGTAGCCACGGTGGATGCTGTTATAAAAGAGTGCCGCCGCCTGGAACTCGCCAAAAGCCGACGTATTGACCAGCAGTTTGCCCGTCTGCCCAACACCCCAGCGACATCTTCCTGTGCCGACGCTCCTCGTCCCAACAACACCGCCGATGTTACCAGGATCGTCCGGCGTGAGATCGAGGCCGCCTATCCGGCTGCCTTCGACTCCAGTCCCACCAACACATCTGCAGTCACGGTCTCACTGATCCAGGCAGTTGTCTGCCAGGAGTTTGAAAACATGGGTCTTCACACCATCTGCTCGGCCCATCGCCCTGCTACCCACCCGGCCCTTCGCCCTGATACCCGCCCGGCTTCTTCGATTTCGCCCCGTCCCGCATCTTCTTACCCATCACGTTTCCGCAACCCATCTGAGTGGCGCACTGCTGACGACAAGCCTATTTGTTTCCACTGCCATCGAATCGGGCACATTTCTCGGCACTGTCGTAGTCGCTGGAGTTCCCCGGTCCGGTCTACTTATACTGCCTACTCTCACCCCTCAGGTGGCCCTTCTCGTCCCTATGGCGCACGCTCCGATAATGCCGCCACTGATTCTCCTGCAACGAACCGCCCCTATTCTCGTTCGCCTTCGCCCCAACGACAACAATCTCGCTCTCCCCAGCCCCGTCGCTCCTATTCGCCGACTCCCTTCGGACGCCGCTCCCAGCCGGAAAACTAGACGATGCAGCGCCTCGCGGTGACGCTGCATTGCTCCCTACGCCGCCAAATCCTCTACTGACGTTGCCCACTCATCTGAACCTTCTTGAGGTGCACGTCGACGGTGTTTCCGTGTCTGCTCTCATAGACACTGGGGCGCATTTGTCCGTAATGAGCGCTGACCTTCGTAACCGGCTCAAGAAAATTATCACGCCCGCCAAGACGCCTGTTGTCCGTGTCGCCGATGGCGGAACAGCCCCCGTAATTGGTGTGTGTACCGCCCGCGTCTCCTTCGCCGATCGCTCAACAATCGTGCTATTCACAGTCATCGCCCACTGTCCCCACGACATCATCCTCGGCTTAGACTTCCTCTCCGCACATTCTGCTCTCATCGATTGTTCCGCCAGTACTCTCCGCCTTGACCTGCCTGTTCTGGATCCTACTGAACCACACCCTAGTCGCCTCCGTTCCGCCGACTTCGTTCGCTTGCCACCTTCGGCACTGACCTACGTTGACCTAGTGTCATCCCCACCAGTCCCCGACGGTCACTACATCGCGGCTCCTATGCCAGACATCCTCCTTACACACGGGATCACAGTACCCCATACAGTTTTATCTATTACGGCGAATTGCGTCTGCCTGCCAGTGGTCAACTTTGGCTTGACGACACAAGTGCTGCCACGTGGGATGTCTTTGGCCCAGCTTTGTTCGTTCGAGGATCACTCAGTAGCATCCATTGCAGTCGACGACACTTCATCCGATACTTCTCTACCATCGCAGTCGACAAATTGTTCCATCGCTGACTTACGGAAAATGATTGCGCCCGACTTGCCCTCCGAGCACGCTCGTGAACTCTACCGCGTTCTGTTTTCCTACCACGATATTTTTGACTTTAACGATCGTCCTTTAGCCCAAACTACAGCTGTCAAACATCGCATTAATACCGGCGATGCCCCTCCTATTCATCGCCGCCCGTATCGAGTGTCACCAGCTGAGCGTCAAGCTATTCACGCAGAAGTTCGCAAAATGCTTGCCAAGAACATTATTGAACCGTCATGTAGTCCTTGGGCGTCACCGGTTGTGCTGGTAAAAAAGAAGGACGGCTCATGGCGCTTTTGCGTGGATTATCGGCACCTTAACAGGGTTACCAAAAAGGACGTGTACCCCCTACCTCGGATTGATGACGCCCTTGCCTGCCTCTACGGTGCTCGCTATTTCTCTTCTATTGACCTTCGCTCCGGCTATTGGCAGATTGCCGTGGACGATCTCGACCGCGAGAAGACTGCCTTTGTGACACCCGACGGTCTTTTTCAATTCAAGGTGATGCCGTTCGGCCTATGTAACGCTCCTGCCACTTTTGAACGCATGATGGACTCCCTTCTTCACGGTTTCAAATGGTCCACGTGCTTGTGCTACTTGGACGACGTAATCGTATTCTCCCCAACGTTCGCTACGCACCTCGAGCGCCTCTCAGCAGTCCTGGACGTTTTTCGGCGAGCCGGTCTGCAACTCAACGCATCGAAGTGCCAATTCGGCCGTCGCCAGATTACCGTCCTTGGACATCTCGTTGACGCGAACGGAGTGCAACCGGACCCAGGCAAGATCCATGCTGTTACGCACTTCCCTGTTCCGACGTGTGTCAAGGATGTGCGCAGCTTCATCGGCCTTTGTTCGTACTTCCGCCGTTTCGTGAGGAATTTCGCCGCCATAGCACGACCACTAACCGACCTTTTGAAAAAAGACTCTCCTTTCCAGTGGGGCGATAACGAGGCCTCTGCATTCTCTCATCTAATCGACATTCTCACAACGCCTCCCGTTCTGGCCCATTTCGATCCTTCTGCGCCTACCGAAGTCCGTACTGATGCCAGCGGTCACGGAATTGGAGCAGTACTGGCACAACGCCAGCGTGGCCACGACCGTGTTATCGCTTACGCCAGCAGGCTCCTCTCACCCGCGGAGCGCAACTATTCCATCACTGAGCGTGAGTGTCTGGCCCTAGTTTGGGCGGTTGCGAAATTCCGCCCATACTTATATGGCCGATCCTTTTCCGTTGTCACAGACCATCACGCGCTTTGTTGGTTATGCTCATTGAAAGACCCTTCAGGAAGACTTGGTCGCTGGGCCTTACGCCTCCAAGAATATTCGTTCTCTGTCGCCTACAAATCTGGCCGACTACACAAGGACGCTGACTGCCTGTCTCGCTACCCGGTAGACGAGCCTGACGACGCCGACAGTAGTACCACCGACGGCATTTTCTCTGTGTCTGCCTTCGCTAACATCGCCGATGAGCAGTACCGAGACCTATCGCTGCGAGTACTCATCGCGCGTCTGCGCTCTACACCTACCGACGCATCCGTTCGCCGATATGTCCTCCAGGGCGGCATTCTGTACCGAAGGAGCTTTCTCCCTGATGGCCCTGATCTTCTTCTTGTCGTGCCAAAACATCTACGACAGGCTGTGCTCTTTGAGATGCATGACGCACCCACTGCAGGACATCTTGGGGTAACCCGCACGTACGACCGCGTCCGCCGCCGCTTCTATTGGCCTGGTCTCGCTCGCTCCGTTCGACGCTATGTTGCTGCCTGTGATCCCTGCCAGCGTCGGAAGACACCTCAGGTGCTACCTGCCGGTCATCTCCAGCCGATCACCGTCCCTGTGGAACCGTTCTTTCGTGTTGGATTAGACCTGCTCGGTCCCTTTCCCACGTCATCCTCTGGGAACAAATGGGTAGCCGTCGCGACTGATTACGCCACCCGATACGCTATCACTCGGGCTCTCCCTACCAGCTGCGCCACTGACGTCGCGGACTTTCTCTTGCGTGACATTATCTTGCTTCATGGCGCCCCGCGACAGCTGCTTACTGACCGTGGTCGAAACTTCCTCTCAAAAGTTATCGCTGACATTGTGCGTTCCTGCTCCATTCAACACAAACTGACTACTTCATACCATCCTCAAACCAATGGCCTGACAGAGCGGTTAAACCGTACTCTTACCGATATGCTGGCCAAGTACGTTTCCAAGGACCACCACGACTGGGACATTGCCCTTCCTTACGTAACATTTGCGTACAATTCTTCCCGGCACGACACCGCCGGATTTTCTCCCTTTTATCTCCTGTACGGTCGCGAACCTACCTTGCCCCTAGACACGGCACTTCCTCCTGCTGCGGTCTCAACAAGCGAGTATGCGCGCGACGCCATCGCCCTCGCCGACCATGCACGCCAGCTTGCCCGTGCTCGACTTACGGCCTCACAGACCACTCAGCAGTGTCAATACAACGCCCGCCATCGTGACGTACTGTTTTCACCTGGTGCGCTCGTGCTCCTGTGGTCGCCCTCTCGTCACGTCGGACTTTCAGAGAAACTTCTTTCGCGATACACATGGCCCTACCGCGTGCTGCGCCAGGTGACGCCTGTGACTTACGAAATTGCTCCTGTGGGCTCAACCTCGTCCTCTCCTGTGGCATCTAGTGATGTCGTACACGTCAGTAGGCTCAAGGCCTACTACACTGCTTCCGAGTCCGATCTTTAGTCGCTCCGGGACGGCGCTTTTGCAGCCGGGGGTAGTGCTACGGCACAATATGTGCGATCACGAAAGGCCAGCAGTGTGAAGACGACGACGACGATTAGATGCTAGCGCGGGCTGTTGCCTCTTGGCCTAGCGCAGCGTATTTTCCTTGTAAATATATTTGTACATAGCTTTTCGTCTGCGTCATCCTACGTAACAATATTTTCATCTGGCCTGATTTCTCTAGTGTCCTCTTAGACGTCCTCTCTGAGCTGGATGACACATGTCTGAAGGGGCTCCTGCTCGGCATCTAGAGTCCCAACTTTCGTTCTGTTCGCCCTGATTTTTCTGAACTGATCCCAATCAGTGAATTTGAAGATTCTAGTTTCGTGTCTCGGTGTGCGTATGGTTATGTGTATGATGTAATGATCGCTGCCGTGATCCATGTTTGAATTTTACCGATTGGCTCCTCTTGAGTTTACAAAAGTAAGATCTGGTGTGGAGTCCCTGCTTGTGGACGTGCCACAATGGGTGGGATACGCCCGGATCAGTAATCAAGCATAACCACATATCCATGGCAAGACTCCATAGCTCCTCTCCCATCTTTGTGTTCCAAGTGTATCCCCATGTGTGATAGGGAGCATTAAAGTCTCTTCCAATATTGAGCGGGGAGTTTTTGGCAATCGAAAGCACCTTGTTGAAGAGCGCTCTAAACCTCTGTCTCATGTCGTTAGCACTGCTGTAAATATTCAAGCTGAAAATGCTTTGCGTCTTACCTCTGTTCATTTTAGGTATTATCTCAACTAGAATAAATTCAAACCTGGAATGTCTAAGGTGAATATCAGGCTCAGTGTATGGCAACTTTTTTGTCAATGAGGGCCGCCGACACCCTCCCCATTTTTTGTTTCTACATATAACTTTGTACCCAGTAAGCATAATTTCGTCCGCTAAGGTTTCCTGCAGCATAATTACCTTTGGCCTGGCCTCAGATGACTTGATAACCTGTCGCAGTGCTGCTTTTTTGTGTTGGAACCCACGACAATTACATTGCCACGCATTAAATCCATGATTACTGTCCATTGTTATTAGGTGAGGCTGCCTTTCTATTACCCGCTATTTTTCTCTTTGTGATAGCCCCCGAAAATCCTGGAATGGACTTTATACTATCCGCCCCCGATGGCAGATACTCATCGTCGTCATCCCCTCGCGCCTCAATTTTCCTAAGTCTTTTCTCCGCCGTTAGCCTCCATTTCCGCAATTTGTCCACTTTAAAGTTGGTTGTTTCCACGTTCTCTCTTATCGCTTTAATTGCCTCTAATTTCAATGAGGGCTGAGAAGACTGAATCCTCCTCGGAACTCACCGCTCTCTTTTTAGGGGCAGGGGAGTTGGATTCCCCTGGATAGTTGCTTTTGCTTACAGGTCTATCTATCTCTACTCTAGCAGGGCTCGACTGCTCTTTTTTACGAAGCTCTACTACCTGCCTGGTCAATTCTTCATTAGGTTTTCTTAAGGAAGTTATTTATTTATTTAATTGCTGTATTATGGCATCATTGTCATCAACCACAGCCGCCGAGGCGCCTCCAGCAACCCTCGCCATACCTTTCACTTTGTCAGCTCAGGTGGTTCCTGGCGTCTTCTCGCCAGGTATCGAGTCTCTTTGCATGAAGCGGACCTGTGCTTCCCTTGACTTGGAGCGTCTTCTCTCCCTGAATAGTGAACTATGCCTGGATCTGGTGCGACTCCTGGAGCGTGAGTGCTCCCTGTCCTCGGGGCGATGGTTGGGCGCCAGCTGTTACGCCTCCGACTGCGCTCTTGTTGACGACCCAGTCCTGTTGCGCTCTCTTCGACGGAGTCGTACGACTTAAGGGATTTGAAATCTTTGCTTACAAAACTTGTCGCCGGTAGGATGATCGCCTTCACAAAATTTACACTTAGGTGCACACACATGTTCATCTCCTGGGTTGCGACTTCCACATCCCCTGCACTGAACAAAGTCAGGCGTTGAACACACATCAGAGCAGTGCCCGACCGTTCCGCAGGTGAAGCAGACGTCGAATTGCTTCCTGTAAAGGTAGCATCTCACTAGCGTGGATCCATACCTGACAAAATTGGGCACTTTGAGTCCATCGAAAAGTACAATGACCGATCCCGACGTCTTGATGCGCTTGGCAGCCAGCGCAAGCGGGTTCGAGTCATGCACGATATTTCTTGTTATCAGAGCTTGCGAGTCCCTGATGTCCACTCTTCGGATGACGCTTTGCATGTGGCATGCGGTGCCGCTTCGTATGCATTTACCTTGTGTTCCGCTTAAATAATCTTGTAAGACTTGATTCTAACGTACTTTGCAACATGTTCTGGCTTAGGTGTGCTGACTACGATTATATTTTGAGTGAAGTTTGGGCAGACAACATCTTCACGAGCCTCCTCTTCCGTTAGGTAGGACGGCTCGATGACTGCGGAAGCAATCGTGGTGGTGCTCACCTCGTTCAAATTGAGCCCTCGTTGAGGTCGTATAATGATCTTCCTGTGCTCCTCAGGCGGTTGAGGCATCCTCGAAGCCTTGATAATCCGATTCCTAACCATTCCACCAACGGCGGTTCCCTCGACGCCATGCTCTCGCTGATTACGTAGCAATGAGCTCTCCTCAACCACAGCCTTTGTGCTAGCTCGTGATCTTCGGCCAGCCACTACTTGCCAGCCGAAGTCGTCCTGAGCATTGTTTCCTTCATTTTCCTTCATTGAGCTGTTTCCTTCAGCAAAATCTTCATCTTCCATGTTTGTACCCGCCATGCCTGCGGGCAGGTGGGTTTACTAGGCCCAACAAAGGCCCTACTCCTCACTAAGCTCAACTCGGTGTGTAGGAGCAGAAAAAGTTCCGTAAAATTGGGAAAATGAGAGCCCCATTTCGAATCTTGGTGTCAGTCGATTCGCCGTCGCTTCGCGGATCCAGTGATATGCTTCTTTTCGTTGTACTCTCAAAACTGGCGAGCGGAGCATGGAAAAAAAGATAAACGGAGCCAATGCTTTCACGTCTGCACTGCTCGGCGTTTCTTCTTCCCCAACGACAGCGCATGCTTTTTTTTTCTATGTTTTTGTGACATGGCCAAGTTCCGTATTCTGGTTAACCTCCCCACCTTCTGCTTTTCTCTTTCCCTTCCTGGAACGGTCGTTTGTAAACTCACTCCACAGCCTAACGAAACGCTTTTGCAAGTGAATATTCAGAAAATTGAATAATTGATCTCAGGTAACTAATTAAGTGGAATATATAAAAAAAAATTGAGGAGCGCCACATAACGGCAAACCACATGCCGCTCGTTTCAACCAGCTGCGTTTAGCCACTCTTTTTTATACCCTTGGTTCAAGTCCGAGCTGTCCGAGCTGTCAGCAGCTTCTTTCTTGCCCGCACAAGCCCAAGCAACTATAGCAGACAACGGCTGCCTTAGAAAGATGCGTGCGGTGTTTGACGCCATGTTGTGAAAGAGGCCGTGTGCTTCTGCGTACTTTGCGCGTTCCAGACGGCAAATATTGTGCACTCAGCTATCGCTTGTGTCGCGTCGGTACTTTGTGCGCCATCAGGCGAGTTTTTCACGAACGGTTTAAATGCTGCAGCTTTAGCCTTAGTGTTTTTTAGGAGAGAAGCACAGTGGTCAAGCGCACATGCTTGCTTTTGTTGATGTGTTGCGCGATATCTGTCCTGCTCATTGCTATATGCGTAGTAAACAGGCAGATTTCGCTTTCCAGGTGAGCGAAACTGGTGTGCGAGGAAGCATATCATGTCGCATGTGGATATTTCAGGCCGGTAGCTGGTGCGGTGTACATCGGAGCTTCGCCGATTGCTGTTGACATAGGTGTTGATGCCCTCTGTTGCCAAGCTCCAGCGTTTGCTTTTAGAGGTGCAAGATTTGTAGACGGTGTACACGCGCTCTGTCCTATACACCCGTCGGGCCTTTAATTAGCAGACTGTCTCACGAGCTTTGAGGATATCGGCGGGCGCTTTGTGAACGAGCAGCGACATGGCACGACCGCGACTTCGCTTATGTCCGTGGGAGAATTCCGCTTACATTTCGCTGGCAATAGAGAGCTTTAGTTTAGGGGACGCAAGCGGCTTGCGTACGCAAGAATAAGGGGCGCCGGTACTGCGCATGAGCAGACACCTACGTCGGTGTCTTCGCATGCGCAGTACTGTCGCCCCTAGTTCTTGCGTACGCAAGCCGCTTGCGTCCCCTAAACTAAAGCCCTCTAATGAGCTTGGCTGAAATACAGTGTTCGAAGGGCACGAAGAGCGAGAGCGCGACGCAAACTGCGCTTTGCGAACACGTTCTACGCGATTCCACTATGCAAGCTTAATATTTGTGTCGATGACGAGATCTCTGGGACTGCTCCACTTCGGAGGCCACGCTAATGAATTCGCTGGGTAGGAGGCCATCTACGAGCAACTAAGCAGGCGACGGCAGCCAGGAGAGTGACTTCCGGTCGCGGTGCTTTCGAACGAAGCCTCGGGCACTCCCAGACAGCTGCATCACGTGACTGTGACGCGCTCTTCTGTCAGGACTAGTCAGACCGGAAGCTGCAGACGGTTTGCGGACAGTCCGCGGGACTACATAATCGAAGAGACCCACTGATTTGCCGACCGGGCACGTAATGGCTGTGCTGCAGAACGCGTTGCGGAAGAGAATCAGTTTTATAGAATTTCATTACCCGCAGACTGGACGCGTGGCCTACACGCATCGCTTCTTTTTTTGTTTGTTTGCATCTCGCAAAACGAGCACAAGAAGCAAACCACCTATAAGAAACGTGGGAGGCCAAGCTAACCCTCGGGTACCTGGAAGACCAACGACAACTCGTCGCCAGGGCCAAGAGGGCAGTCATCCAGAGGGCTCCTGGACTAAGGAGCCTTCCCACCTTAGCGTGATAGCGGGCCTCGCTCGGGACATTGTTTCGTATAATAAACGTTTCTCTCTCTCTCTCTCTGCATTGCGTGAGAAAGAAGACAACCTCCAACTACAGCTACTGTCACACCCGAGACGTTCCTGTGGAACGCTTTCTGATGTAGGCTGTCCACAATACGTTAAACAGAGTCAGTTTTCGCAATTAACCACTTGGACAGATGTGAATATTTCATAACAAGAACACTTGTTCCTTGGGTCGTGCCCCGCTAAACAGAAATGTGCTTCGAGAGCCGCAATTTCTTTCCTTGTAGAGACCACGCTAACTAATTTGACTTGCTTTGTAGATTTTTATCGACTTCCAACTGGCTGAAGAGGCTGCTGGGACCCAAGACCTCCCAGCCTTCATCTGAAGCGGCGGCACTCGCTCCCTGACCTGCGTGTCGGGGGGTGGTTAGATCACCTTATCCGTCGGAGAATAAAGTTTATTCTATCTATCTGTCGACTTCAGATATATTCAGTGACTCAGCTCGGGATACTTGGACGGTGACGTTCGTTTGTTTTTGCATAATACCGTTTCTGTTGCGCAGTGGACATGAACTTTTCCGACTTAAGGCGGGTGTACGGGGGTCGCTTCTTCTGCTTTCTTTTGCTTTTGCCTGACTTATACGAACTTTTTTGCAGGTTTATTTATATTTACGTGTTTGTTGTATCTGGGTGCGTATTTACTGGGAAATGCATAGTTTCAATTTCTTAACCGCTTCTTGGAATAGCTGGCTTAATGTAACCTACATTCCCATTTGCCTGCAGTTATTAAACAACCAGAACAACAACAGCACCTTCACACAGATTGCAAGAAGCACATTGGATCTGCAATTTTTGTTTAAAGCACGTGGTTTTCGAGCCTCGCGTGACTGCATGCAAGCGCACCATGCGAGGAGTGAGGCATACAGTATATGTATATTTAAGTCGCACTGCCGGTCGATATCAGTGGCGTGCACTTAATTTTGATGGAACTACCGTCGGTACGTAGCAAGTTGATCGGTGCTGTTTCTCGCGATCACTCGCAGTTTCATTCGATTCAGCGTGTCTTGTACATATGTACTACATACTGCATACCGTGTGTCCCAGCTAACAGTAGCCAAGCTGTTCAACGAAAAAAAAAGAGAAAGGAGAGAAAATGAACATTATATATATATATATATATATATATATATATATATATATATATATATATATATATATATATATATATATATATATATATATAAAGATAGAAAATGACAGTGCAAGATACTAGTACAAAACCTACTCTGTTCGACTGTCATAGGTGTGTCGACTTAACATGATGTAAGACTTAAGACCATATCTTGCGGTTCTTTTTAAGTAATTTTTTTTTTCGTTGTACAGCTAGCTTGGCCAACTTTAGCCGAGACATCCCGTAAATAAATAAAGAAAAGCACTCTTTAATCGGCGGCGTCCAAATGCACACCGCAACGATGGTTGCCCTCTGAGTAACAAAAACAGATCTCGAAGGCGCAAGCTAATGCGGGCTGCATTCGCCGAATGTAATTGCGAAGCCGGAAATGGCCGCCATATTTTGGACACACCCTATCAAAAAGCTGGAGGTGTTTGTCTGGCTGACAGCCTGGTATGCAACTCCAGGTGACTTTCGTTCAAGTATTCGCGACGCCCTGATCGAACAGTTCAAATCAAAAGTTAGACCCCTTGTTACGGTTGGCGTGTAGCACCCCGGGCAAAAAGGATGCTCGACCACCATGCCTCATCGAAACGAAAGGTGAATTTCCAATTTGTTGAGGTTGTCTCGAGTGGTTACCGGTCTGGCAGGTGCCCCGCAGTACTTACAGGCCCCTTTGTGTATGTGCGAATTTAGAGGGACCCTTTGCATGAACTGCCAAGCTCTGCAAAAGAACTTCAGCGAACCAACGTCGCCTAGAACAATGGATCAGTCGCCTATCCGTTGTCAGCCGCCCATTCACAACCAGACGCCCTTTCCGCGAACCAACGTCGCTTACAAGAAAGGATAAGCGCCTACGATCCCGGACCTGCGGGTTGATACCTGTGGAGGCGGGCTCGTCCAGGCTCACCTGAGAATGCGGGTGCAGCCGCAAAGCACCGATGGCGACCCAGTGCCTGTCACGTGATGTTGACGCGAGCAAGATCCCGCCTCCCACTTTAGTCGGCCTATCTAAAGGGCCCCGCAGTGTACTTTTTAAATTCATTCTCTACTTCTCATCTCTCACCAACCATTGAATAAACCGCGCAAGTTTCGCACTAGGAATCGTCTCGCCCTTGCTTGGTCGCCGTGGTCTACCGGATGCCTGCATGCAGCGCTCCGACAACGCCACGCTACCCAATAGCAACGTCGGTCGAGCTTCGATGAATAGGCGTCGCAACAACTCGGCAGCGGTGGGGTACGCTACCCTGGAGATCGCAACAACCTCCCGCCATCACCCCCACCCTTTCTTCGTAAAGTTTAATATTTCTTCTTGCTATGTCATCATCATCTCTCATCACATCTTTATGTCCCCGTTTCCCCTCCCCCTGTGCAAAGTAGCAGGCTAGAGAATATTCCTTTCTCTATGGCTAGAGCACCTTAGCTCAGGCCGACCTCTCTGCCTTCTTTCAATTAAATTATCTCTCTCTTTAATATTTCTCATATATTTAGTCAGGTCAAGGCAAGTTAGTCGTGCCGCAGCACCGACGACGTCTGCGTGTCGAACAAAGGGAAGCTACCGGTCTATACCGACGCTGCGACACGGCGCGTTGTGTGTCAGCATGTGTACACACGAACGTCACCTTGCCACGTATACCGTATACCCGAAGCGAGCACGGACGCCTTGCTTTCTTTCTTTCTTTATGAGAGCAGCATTCCGGGCAAGTTGGTAATCCATTGCTTAAAAGATATTGCGCGACATAAAAAACGACACGGACGTGAAAGAAGACGACACACCAAGCGCAGTCTTTTTTTTTGCAGTCTCTACAACGAAGACCGGGAAAATGTCATACGACCACACGCTGCAGTTCGCGGAGTAAATGTGTTCGTATACAGACAGACAGACAGACAGACAAGAAACTTTAATTGGTCCGAAGGGACTACGTTGTCGTAGTCGCGGGCCGCACCCGCGCCGGGGGCGGAAGACCGTGATCTTCAGCCCTGGCGCAGGCCCTTTGGACAGCCCAAAGTTGGACTTGAAGCTTGTCGCTCTTGACGGCTTCATCCCAATCTTCTTGCCTGATGAAAGGCGAGTGGCGCAACACAGAACATTGCCACAGCATGTGGTTCAAAGTGGATCGTTCCTCGCCGCAATCTGGGCAGCGGGGATCCACACCCGGAGTGTAGTGGCTCAGCCTTGAGCGAGACGGAAAGGAGCCCGTCTGCAGCATTCTCAGCACCGACGCCTCGGGCCTGCCTAGCTTCGGGTGAGGAGCCGGAAACTGTCTGCGTCCCAGCTGGTAGTGAGCAGTTATCTCGTGGAAAGTTAGCAGCGGGTCCGTGGTTCGGTCGATCCCCTGCGAAGCTGGGCCCCTCGGACCGGCGCGGTTGATGAGACCTCGCGCCTGGTCGTGGGCCAGCTCATTCGGGTTGATCGAGCCAGGGGAGACGTTCCGGCCCATGTGAGCCGGGAACCAAGTGATGACGTGACGGGCCGTGCCTGTCTTGCGGGTCCTCAGCACTGCTGCAGCCTCGGCCGAGACCGAGCCGGCGAGAAAGGCCATCGCCGTCGACCTGGAGTCTGTGAAGATATGCGTGCGCCCGGGTTCACACAGAGCCAGCGCCACTGCGACTTGCTCTGCGACGGACGCCGTCGAGCGCCGTATAGACGCCGCATTCAGGATCTTGCCCTGGGGGTCAACCACCGCGGCCACGTAGGAGTTTGATCCCGGATACCGCGCCGCGTCGATAAAGGACGTGAGCTCTGGGTGCTGCAGAGCAGTCTTGATGAGTGCTCGGGCTCTGGCTGCGCACCGGGCCTCGTTGTGCTGTGGATGAACGTTCCTCGGGAAGGGGGAGACTCGAAAGGTTTCCCTTTCACTCTGGCAAAGCGGGACGGCGCACGACTCCTCGGCCATGGCTGCCAGACCCGCCATCTCGAGTATTCGACGGCCGGCCTTGGTGGTAGAGAGGCGAACGATCTGTGCCGTTTTCTGTGCTTCGACCACTTCGCTCAGGGTGTTGTGGACCCCGAGTTGCATCAACTTCTCCGTGCTGGTAGTCACGGGGATGCCGAGGACTCGTTTAATGCTCTTCCTCATGAGTGCGTCGACCTTGTTCTCCTCCGACCGCGACCAGCTTAGCGCAGAAGCCACGTAGTTGATATGGCTCATGAGGAAGGCGTGGTAGATGCTTATGAGGTTGGCTTCGCTGATGCCCCCTTTCCTGCTCGTCACTCGCGAAACGAGTCTGAGCATGTTCTCCGTCTGTGCGCTCAGGCGCGCGATCGTTTGCGCGTTGCTGCCCTTTGCATTGAGGACCAGTCCGAGCACCCTGAGAGAATCCACCCTCTGGATGCGCTGACCCGTCTTCGTTCTGAGTTCAATCGGTACTTGGTCCAGCGTCGTGTCGAACTTGCGGCCTTTTCTGTCGGGCCGATACAGCAAGAGTTCCGACTTGGTCGGCGAGAGGACCAGTCCCGTGCCCTCGAGGAATTCTTCCGTGACATGCAAGGCCTCTTGCAGGGCCCGCTCCACCGCTGCGTCCGACCCACCGCCGCACCAGACGGTGATGTCGTCCGCGAAGAGAGCGTGATTAAGATTGGCGGCCCCGATTCGGTCGAGTCGGACTGATAGGTCTCTCATGGCGATGTTGAAGAGCAGTGGAGATAACACCGCACCCTGCGGCGTGCCGCAGGCTCCCAGCGCGTATCCGTCCGACTTGATCTGGCCCAACTTGATCGTGGCCTTGCGATCTCTTAGGAAAGAGCTCACGTACGCATGGAAGCGTTCGCCAAGGTTCAGTCTCGTCACAGAGTCGAGGAGGTGCTTGTGTTTGACCGTGTCGAAGGCCTTGGCGATGTCCAGCGCCAAGATGCCTCGGACGTCTCTCGTGACCACGTCGACTATCTGCCTCTTGATCAGCAGCATGACCTCTTGAGTGGACAGCGAGGGTCTGAAGCCGACCATATTCGGTGGGAGGAGGTGTCGTTCCTCGACATGTCTCGATATTCTGTTGTGGATGACATGCTCCGCCACCTTGCCAACGCACGACGTGAGCGAAATGGGTCGCAGACTGTCTATGGCTGGTGTCTTGCCCGGCTTCGGAATTAGAATCACCGTGGCTTCCTTCCAGGCATCCGGTACGATGCCGGACTCCCAGACGTCGTTGATTTCTTTAGTGAGCAGTTCGATCGAGCCGTCGTCCAGATTTCGAAGGAGTCTGTTCGAGATACCATCCGGCCCGGGCGCCGATTTTCCGTTGAGGCCTTGAAGGGCCGCTCTGACCTCCGAGACGGAGAAGGGGGAGTCGAGCTCCTCGTCCGCCTTGCCGCCATAGGCCGGGTAATCTTCTGGTCCGGACTGCCCGATGGGGAGGTAGCGACGCGCCACTTCGTCCATCACTTCGTTCTTAGATGCGCCTTCGCTATTGAGCTTGTGGACCAGCCTATCGATGGCCAGAGTGTGGTTTCTCTTAGACTGTGTGTCGTCCAATAACTGCTTGAGGAGGTTCCACTTGCCTCCCGCACGCATCTGGCCGTCGACCGACGCACAAACTTCGTTCCATTGCTGCTGGCCGAGCTCTTTGCAGTGTGATTCGATCTCGCGGTTGAGGGCCGTGATCCTCCTCCGGAGGTTGCGATTCAGCTTCTGCGTCTTCCATCTGGCCGTGAGCGAATTCTTGGCTTCGAGCAGGTGCGCCAATCGAGCGTCCATGCGGTCGACCTTGAGGTCCGTTTCAACGGTCCTGGTGACCGCAGCTACGTCCCTCTTGAGCTGCGCTGCGAGGTCCGCAAACGAGTCGTATTTTTCGTGGTCATCCTGCCTTCGCTTTCGGAAAGCGTCCCAGTCGACTATTTCGAAAGCCCTCTGCGAGGCCGCGCTGACCGGTAGGGAGATTTCCACGATGTAGTGGTCACTGCCCAGGTTCTCTTGTAAGTTGTGCCACTCCGCTCCCGGCGCGTTCTTGACGAAGGCCAGGTCGGGGGTGGTGTCTCTCGAGACCGAGTTTCCCATGCGCGTGGGGTAATTGGGGTCGGTTATAAGTTCCAGGGAGCTGTCAGTCACTGCCTGCAGGAGTCTGCAGCCTTTGGGAATGCTTCTCACATAGCCCCAGGCTTCGTGCGGCGCGTTGAAATCTCCAGCCATAACAAGCGGCGTCTCCCTCGCCTTAGACGATGCCTTGGTTGTTAGGCTGTAGAAGGTCTGCCGGTTGTCCCTAGGAGAGCTGTACACATTGGCAACGTAGACGCTGTTCTTCAGCCAACTGTTGGGTATGAGCTCGACGAGCAACGTTTCCAGTTTAGTGTTGCCAAGACGAAGATCGTGCTCCTGGAAGGCGCACTTCTTTGCAATAAGTATAGCGATGCCGAGCCCGCTCTCCGCCAACGAGGAGACAGCTCGGTATCCCTGGAGGGAAATAGTTTCCATTCCTGTTTCCTGTAGTAAAATGACGTGGGGCCTCTCTTGCGGCTCCCGGGCCTTGATGAACTGCACCAGTTGAGGCCTGCGCCTCCGGAAGCTGGCGCAGTTCCACTGCCACACGATGAGCTTACTATCCGGTCTGGCCATGGCTGGGCATGTTGGACCGGAGGTGGGCTGGGGTGCCATCTTGCTCGTCAGCCCCCGACAGCTGATCGTCCTGTAGCATTTCGCTGGACACCGCCTCCGGCCTGGCGGCGTCGCCGTAGTGTAGGTCACATCGCTTGGCAAGCTCGTTCTCAAGCAGTTGCACTCTGAGTAGAAGGGTCTGGTTACTCTGTACCAGCTCGGCAAAAGATTTTTGCATGCGGTCCAAGGACCTCTGCATGGCAGCCTCCGCCGTGCTCACATCCTCAACCGTAGCGTGGGAGGAGGTGGCTCTGCGCTTGACCGCCCTTGCTGTGGCCCCATCTTCCGTAGACGTTTGCCTTGCCGCGGCCGCTTGGATGGCGCTGGCGTTGCGGAAGGCCTCAAAGTCGGCCTTCATTCTCTGAATTTCCTCCTTGAGACTGGCGTTTTCGCTCATCAACTGCGCGATCCTGGGATCGTGCGCCCGCTCGCTCTCCTGTGCGGCGGCGTGTTGCGTCCGGCCCGTCTGCGTCGTCTGTTTCACTCTGTCGGCCCAGGTGGGACCTCCTGCGATGCGCACCTTGGACTTCGAGCGGCCCCTAGATTGAGAGCGCCCTCGTTGCACGGAGCGCCCACGTGAGCGGGAGCGCGTTCTAGAGCGGGAAAGACTGCGCGAGCGGGAGCGTCCCCTCGAAGAGCTCCTCTTCCGTAGCGCTGACGTCAGTGCCTAGCTCACCTCACGTGCCGCGTTCGTACCCTTCTTGGCGTCGCCAGTTTTCTTCCGCCGACGCCTTCGGCGTCTCTGCCTGACGACATACGGCGTTTGGAAGCGTTGCTCGCACTTACGATCAGCCGTTGGGTGAGGGCCTCCGCATATGCCGCATTTCGCCTCACACTGGTGGCCTTCAGTGGGGGACGCGGCTCCGCATCCCCTGCACTTCTTAACACTCGGGGTCGGGCATACATCGGCCCTGTGGCCCAGTTCCCCACAACCGTAGCACACGTCAACTTGCCTTCTGTATAAAGAGCAGGGCAGCATGCCCGCTCCACACATGACAAAGTTCGGCACCCTCAGTCCGTCGATCAGGACGATAACCGTGGTGGTGATCTTGATGCGACGCACCTCCAATGCGGTGGGGTTCCGCTGGTGTACGATCATGGCGCGGAGCTGAGCGTCGTTGAACTCGATGTCGACTCCCCTCACAACACCCTTGCCTGTATTGTCCGAGGCGGCCATGTACGCGGCCACTTCAAAGACCCCTTCGCGCAGGTGGATCTGCTGAACCATCGCGTAAGCACGCGCGTTCCTTTCTTCTGGCGTTGAGACGACGTAGATGTTCTGCACGTTGTTTGGGCAGACGATGTCTTCGCCAACCTCGTTGGGTGAAAGCGCCGCCGCCATAGCCAGCGCTTGTGCCACTCTAATAGTGCTGATCTTTTTCACGTCGAGACCACCCCTTGGCCTAACGATGATTCGAATATGGTCCCGTGGCAGTCTCGGGAGCCTTGAGGCTGCGGCCAGCTTCTTCAGCGCGTTCCGCGGGGCTGCCGTGCGGCGGCCGCCCCTGCCGCCTCCCTGCTGTACCGGGCTCGGCGTCGACTTCGAAGTTTCTTGCCTCGCCTTCTTAGTCTTGCCCGTTGCCGTGGTCCAGCCGGGGCACCTTGCTTCTTCGGGGGTGATTTCTACCCCCTCCACCATCTCGACTTCGGGCATGATGCCCCACCACACCGGAGTTAGGCCAAGGCCTAGCCCGTACTCCTCACCAGCGTTAACCCGTTAGGGTTAGAACCGCCCGGCGTCGCGAAAAGTTCAAGGTCGTTTAAAAGTTCGAGAAAAGCACCTACCGATATAATTCCGGTATCGGCTTGATCCCCGCAACAAACTGCGTCGAATGAAGCACAATGTTCAGGCGTTTCCGCGGACTGTACCACCGAAAACATTTGAGGAAACGGGAGCCGATGTTTGCGCGTCCGCACTTCTCGGCGCCCCCTGGCGATACCCTTCGTATACGTCTCTGGATTTCGAGGGAAGCAGTATAGCAGCTGGCAGCGGAGACATTTCGTGCACATTACGCGCGAAGCACTTTCGCCACGCGTCGTTCATCTTTTTTTTCTTTCTATTGTTCTATAACGCGGGCGCGGCATATGTGTGCGGCTAATGTACTAGGCTGTGTATAGAATCGCACAAAATGTTGCCATAAAGAGGCAGACGGACTGGAAACATAGAAATGAATTGATCTGCCCAAGCGACGAAATATGTCCGTGATGCTTTCCCCTGTATGTCTATTCTGACACACACACACACACACACACACACACACACACACACACACACACACACACACACACACACACACACACACACACACACACACACACACACACACACACACACACACACGCACACGCACACGCACGCACGCACGCACATTTTGAAAGTGTCCATCGAAAAACATTGGTGTTCCAGTTACTTTTGTTCCTCAATGCATAAAACAGCGTCTTTTTTTAAAAAAAAGATGTAACTGGAACGCCAATGCATTTGGACGGACACTTTGAAAATAATATCTTGGAGTTGGTGCTTTTCAAAGAATTTGTTCGAAGTGGATACGCCGTGCGAACTCAGCGGCTATAATTCGTAGACTAAAATATGTGGCGTAAAGTATTAATTACATTAATTAGTCAACTGAGATTTTGGTTTTCTCGTAGAAGTAATGGCCTCCTCACCGAGTTATTTAGATCAAGGGTTGGAATTGTGTTATCTGCCTAGGCAACCTTTAAGAAGTTAGTGATGATAATATATATAATATACGATAATATAATAATAATATTTGGGGTTTTACGTGCCAAAACCACTTTCTGATTATGAGGCACGCCGTAGTGGAGGACTCCGGAAATTTTGACCACCTGGGGTTCTTTAGCGTGCACCTAAATCTAAGCACACGGGTGTTTTCGCATTTCGCCCCCATCGAAATGCGGCCGCCGTGGCCGGGATTCGATCCCGCGACCTCGTGCTCAGCAGCCCAACACCATAGCCACTGAGCAACCACGGCGGGTAATATACGAGAAGAAAGGGGGTTAACCGAGGGGCCCGATTTTTATTAGTCATATCGTAAGAAGCCAACAAAGACTGACACCAAGGACAACATAGGGGAAAATACTTGTGCTTAATAAATGAAATAAAGAAACTATAAATTAATGGAAATTAAAGTGGATGAAAAGACAACTTGCCGTAGGTGGGAACCGAACCCACAACCTTCGCATTTCGCGTGCGATGCTCTACCAATTGAGCTACCGCGGCGCTGTTTCCCCATCCACTTTCTTGGGTATTGTAGGAGTAGCTGTAGCTGTATATATATATATATATATATATATATATATATATATATATATATATATATATATATATATATATATATATATATATATATATATATATATATATATATACATATATATATATATATATATGTTTCTTTCTGGCAAAATTCGTTCGAAGTGGATACACCGTTCGAACTTTGTACTGAATGACTCTGCATGCGTTTGAACATAATTTGAATATTTTTTTCAATCTCACGCTCAAGTTTGACAATATGTCACTAATCCTTTGGTTCTTACTCATTTCACGCTAATCAGCATTATTTTTCGAGGAACATTTATTTCTCATAGCACCTTAACCCATAAGTGAAATAGAATAGCAGGAAGCATTTGGCTTCCAACCTCATCACCTGACCCTCTAGCTAAAGTTACCAGAAAAAAAAAGAAAAGAAGGTGCGAAAAGAATCTGTTCATACCAACGCTATGAAAACACCTGCTCACGATTAGCATTTCATGTGATACCGACGCTAAACGACTTTTATCGCCGCTAAAATCAGGAAGCGACGCCCCGGTCACCGACGTTATTCAAGCTTCTGCCTCGATGACGCTTATGCCACATCCGCTGTCACCTCCTCCACTGCCACCAAGGCCACGCACATCAGAAAGGTCTACAAAAGACAAGAGAAAGAGAGAGAGGAAGAGAGAAATAGAATACAGGAAAGGCAGCGAGGTTAACCAGACGCACGTTCAGTTTGCTACCTTGCACTGGGGGAAGGGGGAATGGGGATGAAGAAAGAGAGATAGAGATAGATAGATAGATAGATAGATAGATAGATAGATAGATAGAGAGAGAGAGAGAGAGAGAGAGAGAGAGAGAGAGAGAGAGAGAGAGAGAGAGAGAGAGAGAGAGAGAGAGAGAGAGAGAGAACAGTTTCGCGCACAGTGGAAGGTTCGCACCGAGTCTACACATGGTTCCCTTGGCCTGTCGACTTGAGGTACTGCAATGGCGCTTTCGTGGCTTTCTGTGCCATCGACGCGAACGGCCATGGTCCAAGGATCTTCATTACGGAAATGGTCTAGAGTCCAGCCGGTTCAGTGCTGTCCGGAGAACCTCGCGCTCGACGTCGTATTGGGGACAGATACATAGGATGTGGTCAATCGTTTCTGCGGTTCCGCAAGAGGAACAAGGACAAGGGCGCTGAGAAGAATGCGGACACCGAAGCCTCGACTACGTCGCCAAAGCGGCAACGACCAGCAAGAATTGCTGCACGCCGATGGAAGTAGAAATAAAATCAAGGCATCTAAGAGAATTTTTCTATTATTTGTGACATGATAGGCAAGATAGAAATAGGTTGGTAACTGTCCACACTACCTTCCTTTGCTCCTTTAGATAATGACGTTACAATTACAATGTAAAAATGTCTAGACCCTTTAGGGTGTTTTCTTGTCGCACTGGTAATGCCCTCGCCATTAGGGCCTTACAAACATTTATAGAGGCCGACAACGGACCTCTAACTAGACGTGCGATGACAAAATACCTAGTTGAAAACGATGTAATCATCCTGACAGCCTTGGGCGCACAGAAATATCCGACAACAGACTTTTTGGCCTCCAAGCCGTACCAGCGGCTCCCACGGCAACCGAAGGAGTTGGCAAAGAAAGGACCCCGTTCCTCCCAGCGCTTGCCTGATGCAAGTGGAGAGATGAATGCTACTGCAGAACAACAAGCGCCCGCTGTGCAACCGGCTGGCAGTGACCACTTCAACCCAAGTGCGACAACGGATGCTGACCTCGAGACGAACTCTCCCAAGAGGGCTTGTAGTGACGATCATGAGCCGTACAGCGATGCCACAATAGTTGAAACCGCAGACATGGAAGCGGAAGACAGATCGTTCACCATGGTGACGTACAAGAAGAGAGAGAGAGAGAGAAGGGAAGACGGAAAGGCAGGGAGGTTAACCAGACTGAGTCCAGTTTGCTACCCTACGCGTGGGGAGGGGAATGGGGAGTGAAAGAGGAAGAGAGAGAACTTAAGTGTAGGATGTCTATAGTCGGGCACTCAAGTCCGTTGCCTTCAGGTAGCGAAAAAGCGCTCTAACTGCTTTCTGGGCCAATGAACTGTGAGGCCAGGCTCCCACGATCTTCGCTTCCGTGAATGGCCTGTCATCCAGTCTATTTAAGGCACACTGGAGAGTCTCACGTTGATTATCGAAGCGAGAACAGTGGCACAGAAGGTGACTGATGGTCTCTTCACACTTGCACTTAGCGCACATTGGTGAATCCGCCATTCCAATGCGGTAGCTGTAGGAGTTGGTGAATGCTACTCCTACCCACAGCCGACACAGCAGTGTTGCGTCACGTCGTGGAAGGTTCGCTGGTAATGTAAGCTTTAGTGATGGGTCGAGGCTGTGTAAACGACACTTAGAGTTCTGTGGTGTATGCCAGCAACTTAACGTGATTGCACGAGCAAGACTGCGAAGCTCTCTTGCAGCGTCGACTCTGGATAAAGGTATAAGGAGTGTCGGTGTACAAGAAATAAAAGGTATAAGGAGTGTCGGTGTACAAGAAATCGGGCCAAGCGGGAATACCAGTGATTTTCAAGCTCGGCGACCCGGAAGCGTCGTTTTGGAAAGTGAATCCAAACAAGTTTGCCAGTGAGATTATTACCACGGCAAGAGAGAAGGTACAATCATTTCGTGTAACGAGGGAAGGTAACTTTTCCGTCAATGAGTTTTCTCTCCCTGCCTCTACGAGACTACCTGAGTTAACTCATCTTGCAGGCCTTGCAGTGGAACCATACGTACCACCATCGTACACGAAAAATCTAGGAATAATGTTCCATCTTCCATTCAATATGTTCCAATTCAATACGCTGAAGACCCACTACTTTAGTACCTACAAGATAGCGGCGTCATTTCCGTTAAGAAGCAGACCAGATGGCTCCGGCGAGAGGATGGAACAATGGAACCACATGCACTTTGGAGTGTCATCTTACAATTCTTGCCTGACAAACCATTGCCAACACGCGTCCTACTTTGATTCACGAGTCATCCAGTCGAAGAATATTTAGAACCTGCAACTCGGTGCTACGATTGCCAGCGATTTGGCCACGTGCTAAGTCCTGCCATGGCCCATTGCGATGCAAGATCTGTGCGGGAGTGCATGATTATAAAACCTGCACCTCTATAAATCAACCCAAGTGCGCTAGCTGCAACGGAGACCACACAGCTCCATACGCTAGATGTCCCAAGCCTCAAGCGGCTTCATTACTCGGGCGACAAGAAATATTACATGGTTGGACCGAGAAACAAGGCTCGCCTCTTCCGAACTTAGATGCTGTCAACCCAGTGAAAGCAGCTCCTCCGTTACAATCAGCAGAGCGCAAGAAAACGTATGCAATGGTGGCTAATGGTTTACACGAGATGAAAGGCAAACCAAGCAGGAAAGACAGCCAAGGAAAGACGTCGCCAAGTGTTGTCGACCGCCAACATGAGTCTGAGCAGGCTTTCATTCCTTTGAGAACACAAGCACCTGCGCATGTCTCACGTGAAGCGGAATCATCGCAGCAGCATATGGTGATGTCCATGCTCTTTGTTGCGTTAAAATCAATTCTGCGGGCGTTTCCTATGGCATACAGCCTTCCAGAGGTGAGCGCTGTTCTTTCGTTAGAACCTCTGATACTGCAAAAGTAGCTTACGACATAGCATAATGGCTCGTCAGATGGATAACTGTTTTCGAAACACAACTGTATTTCAATGGAATGCAAATGGCATTCGATCTAAAGTGCAGACTTCAGGAAGCTTTGTTTCGCAATACAGGTTCCCCATTGTGTCTCTTAACGAAGCCGGTGTAGACCGTAATTTCCGTCTCTCAAACTATGTAATATACTCATCTTTACGAACTCCGAACCCTAGCCGAAAGTATGTTATGCGTCAGACGCGATCTACCTTCCTGTCTTCTCTTCTCCTCGGTCTCTGATGTGCCTGAGTTCGTTGCCTGTAAAGTTCAGTTTAAAAAGCTGCTAGTGACCATTGTTTGCGTTTACATGCAACCAACATCGCGCATTACCGAGTCAACTTTCTTGCATTTCTTTAGAAGGATTCAAGGACCAGTTCTATTCTGCGGGGCCTTCAATGCTCATAACGTTACCTGGGGCACTAGCCACACTTATTCTAGAGGCAGGTCTTTAGAAAAGGTTATAGACTCATGCGGTCTTGTTCTGCTTAATGATGAATCGATTACCTTTTTAAGAGGCTAGAATTACGCTAGTTGGTCTTGATCTTACTATAACATCCCCTGACCTTTTTACGCGCGGTATTAGATTATGCACAGATTATAAGACACAGGGTAGTGACGTACCACGACCCAATTCTCATAGCGCATCCCCTTGTGCATCAGGCAAGATCTTCCAGAGTAACTAAACTTACTAATTGGCAACTATTTCGAGAAAATAATGCCGCTGTACTAAACCAAGTAAATGACCTGGACACGTTCATCGCATCGGTACTAATTACTCCAGGGCTACGCAATACACAACTGTTCCGGAAGGACAATACAGTGTCGACGCAGACTATGAACGACTCCGAGCCGTTAGACGGGGAGCAGAGCGTCGGTTTCGTCATTCCGCACGGCTTGAAGATTACCAAGAAAGTCAAGTTGCACACAGAAAATCTAACCGCGACATGCAAAAACTGGGACAGCAACGGTGGCGTGAGTTCTATACGTCACTTACCCACTTCACTCCCTTGCCGAAAATTTGGAGAATAATAAACGCCCTTGGCCATCCGGTATCCCAGTGTAGTCTCTTTAAAAGTCTTGCTACAGCTCTTGGCTTATCTGAACGCGAAATTGCAAACACGTTCTGCGCAACATTAGTAAGTTTCGCAAATCCAGTATCAATTCAAGATCAACCTATCTTTACGGTGCAGCAACAGATTGAAAATTCTTGCTACTTAGCTCGTACAGTACTTAGCTGCGTACAGTACCAACGACCGATTCGCAATCAGCGTGGTCGACGAGAAGGGCGAACAACTTACAGCCACATCCATACGTGCCAAGGACGCGAGCACAGCGGAAGAGGTGGGCATAGCCCTGGCCATCGCAACGTGCAAGAAGGCCATGGTTACCGTGGTGACGGACTCACAAGAAGCATGCCGAAGGTATATGAACGGAAGGATTGGAAAGGCAGCGCTTCAGGTCTTGAACACCACCAAGATAGAGGCAGCACAAATCCTCTGGACACCGGGGCACGAGTCTCTCACGGGGAACCAGGCGGCGCACGCCGCGGCTCGAGATCATGCACGCCGAGCCATCTCCGACGCGCAGAGAACGCGTACCGACGACTGTGAAGAGGATGAAGAACGCATATCCAAGAAGTACTCGGATATCTTGGCGCACTACAGGAAGCAGAGGCGTCGCTACCCGCCCGCGCATAAGACGATGAGTAGGGACCAAGAGGTAACCTGGAGAAGACTACAGGCTGGAACGTACCCACACGGAACACTGCTGCACGCCATGTACCCGGGCATCTACGGGCGAGACTGCAAGTTCTGCCCGCCGGACACGCCGAACACCTTGCGCCATATGGTGCTGGAGTGCAGAAATAACCGCGAAGTACCACCGTCATCATCGCCACCAAGCGATAACAACCAGGAAGAAGCGGATATGGAGGAAGAATCGAAAGACCAGTGGGAGGCTCTGCTGGTGACGCAAGACCTTGACAGCCAGCTGCGGTTGGTGAACAGGGCTCGGGCGGCGGCAGCGAGCCATGGCTACCTGGACTGAGGAGGCCACCCACCTTTGGGCTCAAGAAGCCTGGTCTCAAAATAAAGTTTATTTCTCTCTCTCTCTCTTAGCTCATACCCAGTTGAATATTATGTTCTCTTTAAAAGAACTGCAGCACGCTCTCTCAAAGACACGCCAAAGAACAGCGACTGGTCCTGACATCTCTTATTGTACCTTGAAAAACCTTGGCCCAACAGGCACGTCCATTCTCCTACACGTTTTCAACAGGATGTGGGAGGAAGCACATGTTCCTGTGAGTTGGAGGATCGCTAACGTAGTTCCATTGCTTAAACCTGGCAAAATGCCACTGTCTCCTTCCGTCCTGTTAGTTTAACGAGCTGTGTTTCAAAGGTGATGGAAAAAACGATTCATATTAAACTGCAATGGTGTATAGAATCCAGCAGTTGTCTACTAGATCAAATGGCTGGCTCCAGATAAAGTAGATGTGCAGTGGACTGCATCTTTCACTTGGTAACGTTTGTTGACCACGAGGTTAGCTGTGGGAACATTGCTGTTGCTGTGTTTATTTATATTAGGAAGGCCTTTGACTCGGTCAGTCACCTTCATGTTCTGCTTGGACTATCAACTTCAACTGTCAACTATCAACCATCAATTTTTGATTGTGAGAAACTGTATTCATGTTATCGCTGCGATCGTGGTGTACGATCAGGTGGAGGTATCTTGATTGCAGTTACCGAAACGCTCACTTCGAGCTCGGTTTCCATAAAAACACCACTTGAACTTGTTTGCGTGCGCGTTGTACTCGACAACAGAGATATTATTTTTTACACATGCTATCGCCCTCCTACTGCTTCGACATCATTTTGCAATGACCTTCACGACGCATTGAACAAATTAGTTGTCAGATACCCTAACGCTCCCCTTTTTCTTCTTGGTGACTTCAACTTTCCCGATATCATTTGGCGTAACGACACGGCAACGTCCCAGTCTTCTCAGAGTACCCAGTTTATAAACACTTGTTTGGATTTCCACTTCACCCAGCTTGTACTGAAACCAACGCGTGTGTCTGCCTCTTCATCTAACATACTAGATCTGATTGTCACTACGAACCCTGACACAGTTTCCCCAATTCTTTACATAAAAGGCTTAAGTGATCACCTTGCACTCACTTTTCATATCAACACACGGGCCCCTGTTAAGATAACTACGAAGGTGATCCGCGATTACAGCAAAGCCGACTTAACTTCCATTACCGCTGAAATGGAAAATTTCACAGTTTCTTACATCGGTAATTGCGATCAGCGCTGTGTTGAAGAAAACTGGTGCATTTTCAAAAATAAATTGTTGTCATTAATAGAATGTTTTGTACCGCAAAGAACAGTCGCTTGCAAGCCACGGTCCCCTTGGTTCAACCCCTTTTTGAAGCGACTACGTAACAAAAAAAAGCGGTTGTTTCGTCGCGCAAAAGCGCCATGCAGTGACGTTGCTTGGTCCGCTTACTACCTCACTGAAAGTGACTACAACACAGCCGCCGCTAGTGCGAAACAGCATTTTTATTCTGTTACCCTTCCGTCCATCTTGCAAACTAATCCTCGTAAATTCTGGACCATAGTTAACGGTACTCCAAGCAAAATAATCCAATTAACATACCCAAATGATCAACCTGTTGCTCCTGAAGAATGCTGTAATGTATTTAATGATGTGTTCTCTTCACATGTTACCACAATGCCACGTGGATTACCGCATGTATCCAATTCTGGTTTTTCGCCCATGGATCCAATCTCTATTGACTGGGTTGGTGTTAGCTGCCTAATAAACAATCAAAAAACATCCTCCTCTGCCGGCCCAGACTGCCTGAACTCTCAAAAATTTTGAAGTGTACTAATGTATTTTCTGCTGTTATTTTGTCGCACATTTTCACTCAGTCATTGCAGCAGTCTGTTCTTCCACACGACTGGTGCGTGGGAAAGGTGATTCCAGTTCATAAATCAGGTAACACACACTTACCCAGCAATTACAGGCCTATCTCACTAACAAGCATTTCATGTAAAATTCTTGAGCATATAATATATTCACATTTGGCTGAGTTTTTAGAATCAAACTCCTTTTTCAACCCCTGTCAACATGGTTTCCGTAAGTTTTTTTTTCCTGTGAAACACAGCTCTTAACATTTACTAACGATCTCTTTACAATTTCTGATCTAGGTACCAACATTGACTGCGTATTTCTTGATTTTGCCAAGGCCTTTGACTCTGTGACCCTTGAGTTACTTCTGCTTAAGCTGTCTCAACTTAACTTGGACGCAAATGTACTCGAGTGGATAAAAAAACTTTCTTTCTAACAGGACGCAGTTTGTAAGCACTAATAATTGTAATTCTCGGTTTTCTAACGTACCAGCAGGTGTTCCTCAAGGGTCAGTCCTGGGTCCACTTCTCTTTCTAATCTATATTAACGATCTTCCGAACTGCGTTCTTTCCTCTTCCATAAAGCTTTTCGCGGATGACTGTGTTCTTTACCGTAAAATTACTAATCCTTCATATTCCCAAGAGCGAGCTTAACCGCGTAATTGATTGGTGTTCTAATTGGTGCATGCAACTAAATTCAAATAAATGCAAGGCCATGCGTATATCTCGTAACACTGTCACGCACACCTAATTTATTAATGGTGCACCTGTGACGTCAGTTAGCTCTTACAAGTATCTCGGCCTTCACATATCAAATAACCTTTCTTGGCACTCGCATATTGACTATGTTACTAAAAACGCTAATAGCATGCTTGGTTACTTACGCCGTAATTTTAGCTCTGCCCCTACTTCCCTGAAGCTAACTCTTTATAAAACTTTAGTTGGCTACAAATTGGAGTATGCTTCAGCCATTTGGGATCCGACTCAGTCTTCATTAGTTTCTACTCTTGAAAGTATTCAAAACCGCAGTGCACGCTTTATATTATCTAATTATTCTCGCTATGCAAGTATTTATTCAATGAAACGAACTCTTAACTTACCTGATCTTTCGTCACGCCGCAAATCTTCCCGTCTCTCCCTTTTTCACAAAGTTTTTCACTTGAAGCCCCTTTTAAAAGAGACCCTTCTTGCCCCTCCGTCTTATATTTCTGTCCGCACTGACCACAGCCTTAAAATCGGGGTGCCATTGTGCCGTACTAACCGGTACAGTGACTCATTCATCCCCAGGACAAGCACGGACTGGAATCGCCTTCCCGCCTCAATCGCACTCATCACCGGCCCTACTAACTTCAAGACCGCCGTTCAGAATGCCTTTTGTTAATATTTCTTGTTAATACTTTTTTGTTTGTATTTTTTACTGCATTACTTCTTGTTTTGACTCCACTCCTTTCTCTAACGCCTTCGGGGCCTTTAAGGTACGTGAAATAAATAAATAAATAAACTCTCGGAGTGCATCGCCGAGTTCTCAAATGGATCACTAACTTCTTTAAAGACAGAAATATATATATATAAATACAAATGACAGACAAAGCGACGCATAAACCAGAAACAAAGGAGTTCCGCAAGGAACTGTATTAAGTACACATCTCTTCAATGCAGCAATAGCAGGTTTGCCAGCAGTACTTCCAACAGACATAAACATATCTATGTATGCTGATGACATTTGCATATGGACATTGAACAAGTCTCTAAATGTTGTCAAGCATCGGCTGCAGGAAGCTTTGAACGCAATAGGTGATTATTTAAGAGAACGGGGCATGAAGATATCTTATGCCAAATCAGCGGTTCTGCATTTCACGAGGAAAAAGGTTAGAAATTTTGGTCTTTTAACGGAAGGCCACGAGATCGAGCTGCTTCGGAAACATCGTTTTCTTGGTGCGATTTTAGACCACCAGATTCGATGGGCTCATTCTTTGACCACCTTGGAGGACCAAATTAGTTGTGTGATAAATGTTCTCCGCAGAATCGCAGGCACGAAGTGGGGTGGAACAACTGCATCCCTGCTTCACGTCCACTCAGCACTAGCCAGTCAGAGAATTGGTTACTCCGCACCTGTATCGCACAAATTATCTGCGACGTCTTTCCATCGGCTGTTGCAGGCTCGGAGTTTATGAGTGTGTCTAGGAGTCCCGCAAGCTAAGTCCAGTCAGCTCACTATTGCAGAAGCGCGGGAACCGCATTTCACGGTGATTCGCAGCCTAGAAACATGCCGACATCTCTTCGGAATTTATACTCGGCATTCTGCACCCCCCATTCTCTCTCTGATAGAGAACCGTCCGGGTGCGCAGATACACGCCATGTTTCAAGAGCATAAATCACGACTCCCACAATCACTTTTTTGACAATCAGACCTATGCTACCCACCATGGCTTCTGCAAGCGCCGAAAATAGAAACGTCAATCGAAGGTCTTAAAAATAAAAGCGACGTTTTCACATTAGCAGCAAAACAATTAGCGTTACATCACCTATTTGACAAGTACCAGGAATCTATTCACGTCTACACTGACGGTTCTGTAATCAAAGAAAGTGCGACTGCAGCTTATGTTATACCATCCTTAGAGGTAGAGCACGCTTGTCGACTTGGAAATATGCCGTAATCAACAGTAGCGGAATTAGTGGCAATTCTCCAAGCTACGCATTTTGTCAAAATATATGAGACACCAACTAAGTGGGTACTTTGCCCGGACCCCTTATCGACTTTAGCATGTCTTGAAAATATTGATGACAGCCAACCACACGCACGAATAACATACGCAGTACTGAACAGTTTAACTCAGGCTAGTGAAAGGGAACATGAAGTGATATTACAGTGGGTTCCTGGCCATGCTGGTATAGAAGGCAACGAATTAGCGGAATCGTTGGCAAAATCGGCCCATAAAGATGCAGAAATTCAACTCATCCCTTTATCACCAATGGACACAAAACGGATATTGAGAGTACTAAAGGAAGACTCGTGTATGTCAACATGGTTTAATGAAAACACTAAAGAATCGATTCTTTACGAAGTGGACCCTCAACTCAAATACCAGCTGGATGTACAACTTTCTAAAAGTACCGAGACACTAGTTCATCGACTGCACCTTGGGACTGCATACACCAAACATTTTCTATATCGCATCAAACGAGCTTCTTCCCCGGCTTGCTCATGTGACCACGACGATGAGGATTTTCGCCATCTACTCCCCGAATGCGCCATATACGAGATGCAAAGACGGCAGCTAGAACAAGAGCTACACTCCATTGATCCTCACCGGCCTTTCTCACTCGCAAAATTGCTGGGCCCATGGCCATCGAAAATAGCACAGCGAAAAGCATTGAACGCACTTGAAATTTTTTATGAAGAAACAGGCATCCTTAACAAGTACTAGGTATTGAACTGAATAATCACGTGATGTTACTATAACCTTCTTCTACTATTTGTAATTGTTAGTGCTTGTATATCACGTGTTAGAAATTTCTTTTTCTGTGCGCGAATTATTTTAACACTGTGTAATTCTTCATTTGTTTATACGCTCATCGAAGTCTACATCACGGCCGTTTGTGTGTGTTTGTGACTGTTTACGAACTCACTGCAATGTGGTGCATTTCATTTTTATATACTGTTTTGTTCATGGGCGTATAGGACTGCGCTGTGGATTTCTGACCGTGTGAAGTTACTTCTTTTCATTTTCCTACATATTTTCTATATTGTTTTTTCCGCTATGAGAAAAGGAGTAGCCGTCACCATTATAAGGTGACTACGTCTCTTTCTTTTATTTTCATTTCAATATAAAAAAGTATGAAACTCTCCAGTCGAATAATGCTGTGCGCCCAAAGCGGTCAGAATGAAGACATGGTTTTCAGCTACGTCTGTTGTCATCGCACGTGCAGTCAAAGCTCCGTTGTCGTCCTCTATCAATTTTTGTAAGGCCGTAACGGTAAGGCTGTGACCAATGCAACAAGAAAACACCTTTAACGGTGTGAAAAAATAAGGGTAGCCGCTTTTAATTCCGTCGGAAGTGCAGTGGTCTCTGGGAACCCACTAAGTAAGACAAGAAGAATACCGGATAGCGCGTCGAAGTTTCGTTGGAGCAATGAAACTGACATACCGTCTATACCAGCTGGCTTATATGTCGCATAAACCCAGCAACCATTCTTGTGAGTACGTCAAACGTTATCATGGTTGAAAACGCGGAAGCTGATATGAATTTTTCTTTTCCAGAGCGGCCAGCTGACACCTTTCAGGTTGCTACCGAAATGCGTGCGAAATGTTGACTGAAGACTGTGACCGTATGCGCAAGATCATCTGGAAAAGCGTTGCCTAGCTTTCTATTGGCAGTGTCTTTAACTCTGGTTTATCATTGGCCACGTATTCGCCAGGTTTCGAACAAATAATTGAAACTGACGTTGAAAGTAGCGTCGTTTTGCGCATCGTATAAGGGCGACGACATTATTCCTTGCTATTGTGTAGCCAGCGAAAAGCTCAGCATTGCATGGAGTTCGCTTAGACCGTTTACACTGCAAATCTCGGTAGGCGATTGCATTCATGATTTCCACCGTTCAGCCAGTTGCGATTTCTTCTCTGTTCGAGTACAGGGCCGCTATCTTGTACACGTTCGAAAAGCCGACGTTCGATTTCGCCTCACGTGATTGGACTAGATTGGCCTAGGCCGCGATATCTGCGCAGCGTGGACAATCGCACGAGGCGAAATTGAACGTCGGCTTTTCGAACGTGTACTAGATAGCGGCCCAGGCTTCTTGAAAACTGCGCATCTGTGGGCAAAATTGTTCGTAAACCAACACTGGTGCCCTGGAAACAGTCAGCGAAGACCAGTCGAACTTGCCATTCACCTCGTCCAGTTTGCGTTGATCAACAAAGGCGACGCTTGTCCGTTTATCTGAGTTTTTAACTTTTCAACCGCGAAGTGCGCTGAAAAGACGCCTCAAGCTAGCACGACAGGCAGTGAAGTAATAGTCTGCTAAGCGCTGCGTGATCACACATCAATGCAGATCATGACCCGTACAACAGGTCATGACCCCTACAGCAGCGGTATACAGTCTAAGCAAGAATGCGTTGTTCGTTCGGCCATTCAAAACTCCTTCACGTGTGAAGGGGTTGAGCGTGCTTTCTAGACCAAAAGGAGAAAGGGCAGGTAATTAATCCGACGCTTGAGTTTTGCGTGGGCATAATATGTCAGCATTTAATTCACCGGCGAGGGAACACACCTCCTCATAACTGAAACGCTTCAAGGCAGTTTCTAATTCTAGTATGGAGCGACTGACATTGTTTTCAGGATGCCGGTAGATCCTTGACAAAGTAAACGTAGTCTGAAAGAAGTTTACATTTAAACACAGGTTTTCCGCATGAGTGAAATCTACATCAATGCATGATAGTGTGTATTTTTCGTTCACAACTACTGCAATTTCACACCCTCCAACGGTGCGAACGAGTCACAAATTCTGCACTGTAACCTTTTGCTTCAAAAAACTGTGCGCTCGATACGGGAATAATTACTTCGGTTAGCACAAATACATCTACAAAATTTGTTACATCATCTGCAATATTTCTAAAGTCATCCCAGCATTTACGTGGACAGCGAACATTTATATTGACCAAAGTAAAGTCTAATTCAGTATTCGGATCGAAGCTGTCCCTAAAAGTTCGAAAGTTGGGAAAATCAAGTAAAATGGACGGAGTCATAGTCAATGGATTTTTTTCATCATCCATTTCATTGCTAATACAGATGAGTGAAGAGTATTGGTCCTTCTTTGCGAAGATTTTGCCTTCTCTCACACAAACAAACTTCTACTTGCGTTGCTCGCTTGCGGCGCTGGCAAGCCAAAACAGATGCCAATTTGCCTCGGTTAAACTGTCATTGAAGTAGAGCTTCGGGAGCAATTTCGACTCGTGGAGCTGTCGCAAGTTTTCAACGAGCTTTGATCCACTTTTCTTTCATGTGATGAAGGAGACGGTAAATCAACAACAACAACAACAACAACAACAACAACAACAACAACCTCTGTTGCGAGTTCTTAGGTACATGTATTTCTTGCCAGGTCTGCCGAAGCTTTCCCAAGGATTGTATGGCAGAGATCAGACAGTCGCGGCAAAATATTGACAGGTTCTCGTGCGGAACTATAATGATCCAAAATTTAAACTAAGCCTCTTCACCATATTCAATAACACGTTCGAAAAATGTAAAATACCAAGAAACACGGCAAAATATAGATCGACAAAGGCGCTGCGTGTCATGGCCAAACAAAACGCGTCACACTAGTACACGAGTGTGCATTGAATCAGCAAATGTATATACGTACCAAAGGAAAACCGCGAACTGGACATATATAGGTACAATCTTTGAGTTCAAACCAAGCGCTACGCTCACATACGCGCGAATAAAATTCAGCTTCATACGAGTGATATTGTTCTTTATATCCCCTCTTCCAAGGCGTTCTTTAGCCGGATAAACTTCGTTGCTCCAGTGCTGAAGTGCGAAGCTCAGTAAACAAATTCGGAATATTATATTGTCTTTGCCCTTTGCCACAATTCTTGTTCGAGGAACAACATATCTGGAGGGATTGCGTAGATCCACGTGATTTATAGGGGGTGCGCGAAAATTGTCGTTCCAGAAATAGCGCGGCACAACAAGAGGTAGAAACAATGAATCAGAGTTTGGCATTTTCAGCGACCCGAATAGGTTATCCATGCATCATGTTTTTGTTGCATGTATAGATGTAAAATTTCATGAAGCTCTGAGGGGTGTGAAAAGAACTGGTTTCTTTCATGCTTTTATTAACAAAAAATACGAAAAATTGAAAAGAAAACAAGACGATTGCGCACAGAGGTATATGAAAAACCCGACACATTTACTTCTCTAACATTGAAAAGAATATAATTGTTAGAATATTGCATTACACAGATCCCATCAGAGCTTCCGGGTACAAGATCAAGGCACAATTTCGCGTCAAGGCATTGATTTCGCATGGAAGCGTCAAGACCGACATTTGTATCAATCTGCGTCCGATTCATTCCCGCCTGACGCGTCAACGCTTCGCTGAACATGCAGCGGGCGAAGCCTTCCGGATATTGAGGTTGGAGTGCACGTACAGAAGTTTTTTGCACGCGATAACCTGCGAGCCTGTTGCGTAGCTTGGTGTGCACACTTCCAAACTCGGGCCAGTTTCTTTCACATGCCGCAGAAGTGAGAATCAGCAGTACGCGACAGGCGGAGGAACTCAAAGGTTGGTTGAGGCAAAGTCCTTGCACCCACGTGGATCCAGGTGCTTCGTAGGCTCCCAAACTCCTTCTTTTGACCAAAACGTCGAAAGGAGTAGCATCGCAACAGAAGAATTCTGCGGGGAAGCTCTGTTTTTTCTTTTTCAATGTTATCTTGCTGGAAAAAAAAAACTTTTTTCCCCCCAAATTTTCAATATTTTCAGTGACGTTTAGGGGACTATAGAGAAAGACATTCAAACAGAGCGGACACTCCCATAAAGCCCAGCGGCCGAATGTAGCGCACCAAGCAGATGAGATTAACTCTTCCCGGTTTCGATTTTGGGCGGACGCATTTTGAACGCTAGCCGTACTCGGCGCCTGTTTTCTTTTTTTTTCTGCCCAATTGCGTGCGGTCTTAGTGCGGAATCATTTATCTAATTAAAATGATTGCCAACGACCTTTACAAGTCTTTAGACGCAAAACGCCTTGTAAACGAGGTGTTGTTTATTTAGCTTTATATAAATGCTCGTTCAGGGCTTTCTTGTGCCTTCATCCAACGTTGTGGCACCAGGTAAGCAGCAATAGTTTCCCGTGGGAAGCTCCACCGAACGGCATCAGCTGAAACACAAGCAAAAACATTACAAGCATGTGCCATTATGGTATTTGGTATTTTGGTAAGTGGTGAATCGGCTACATTACAAACAAAAGCAATTCGCTTTTACATACGTGGCGTCAGAAATTACAAGCCGTACTATAAATTATGAAGAAAACACCTCATTTACAAGCATTCCCGCATTTCCGGGCACTATTTCCTGCACTTTAAGAGCACAAGTGCACGGACGACTGCGCGTTTCCACAACAACTTGGCCTCAGCCGACGCGATAGTACGCTACGTACACAGAGGTGGCGCAACACAGACTCTCAGCCAGACCATGCTAGACGCTCGCAGTATGCCTTCTACTAGCACTCAAGAGAAATGCGTGGGTTCAAAGCCTGTGTTCAGTCGTTCAGAAGACAGAATTTTCAAGTTCTTGGTTTTTGAGCTCCTCGGCGTTATCTTTTGCGCGTTTTGCCGGCGCAAGCAACACACTCCAGTGCTATCACTCTTGGCAATTGCTCGTCGCGTCTTCGACAAGCGTGAGTACCGAAAGAAGGTATATATATTGCGGGGCCATAGAAAGCGTCACAAACTTGTCTCGCTAAGATTCGGTACACGCGAAATTGTCACCCCGGCCGGCTTGCTTTTTTGCTAACTGCGTCACAACGCCGGGCGCGGTCACTGTAGATGAAAAGTACACAAAAAAGTAACGAAATTAGTTGCAATAATCTTGTGGGCTAGATAAAGTGCCAAAACTTGTCCCGGTAACATTCAGTACACGCGAAACTGCGTCACACGGCCGAGTTGCTTTTCGCTAACTGCCTCACAAAGACGGGTGCGGCGAGCGTGCCATAAAACTACCGAAATAAGTTACAATAATGTTAGGGCTCAAAGAAAGTGTCGCAGACATCTCCCAGTACGAGTCACTAACTCAAATTAACTATGTCAGGACGGCCGAGCTGTTTTTCGCTAACTGCGTCACATGTCTCGGTTACGTGCCGTAAAAGTCGAAATTGCTTCAAACGCGTCGCAGACTGTCAAACAAAATTTCTCACCTTGCCGTATTCCAATAGTGCAGTGGTGCCGTGTCGAAGTGCAGAGAGAACGCAAGAATACGCCTGGAGCCCAACAAACACGCCACGTCCAAAAGAGACGGGTCGCCGAACAGGCGAACTTCACATGCGCAGCCGGCCTCGCTGGCTTCGGTGGCGTGTCTGGCGCATGACGCTTGCCGATAGCGTGTTGCTAGGTAGCGCAAGAAAAATAAGTTGCCAAGTTCATTTACTCGCAAAGCTTTTTAGGTTTAGCGGGAAAGAAAAAAATAAAAAATAAAACGCTATCTGTAAGTTCATTTCACATTCTTCTTTTGCGATGCTTGCATCAACTAACGGATGTGATTAACAGTAGCCGTGACGTGTTTCCTGTAGCCAGTTTTCGCCGAGTGTCCCCTATTGTTGAATTTCTTTTTCTATCAGGAGACATAGACAAGTGTACTTATTTATCCTTCTTCCGGGTACTGCATTTCGCCCGCTAAGACCCGCCGTGTTTGCTCAGTTGCTATGGTGTTGGGCTGCTGAGCACGAGGTCACGGGATCGAATCCCGGCCACGGCGGCCGCATTTCGATGGGGGCGAAAAACACCCGTGTACTTAGATTTAGGTGCTCATTAAAGAACCCCAGGTGGTCGAAATTTCCGGAGCCCTCCACTACGGCGTGCCTCATAATCAGAAAGTGGTTTTGACACGTAAAACCCCATTATTATTATTATCGCCCGCTAACAAGTTATATCGCTCAGCGCGCGGCGCGCCAGCGTGATATGGAACTTACCCGAATGTTATCATTGGTTCTATCTGTTGTGCATGTTTTCGCCGAAGCCTGTGTAATCAGGTTGCATGCGCGACGCGAATTCTGTTGTACTTTCTGTAAGGCACGCGGGCGCCAGCGATTGCGCCGGAGCGCTCGACGAGTCGTGCATGAAATCCAATGCGCTTGACCCGCGCAGGTCAGATTTTCGGCGATCGCCGACTGTGCTGGCCGCTATCGTTGTGCTTTGAGTGTCGCTTGCTTTTGGGGGAGAAAGTTCGCCCGATAAAGAGTTAGCCTCGTGTTAAACAGTTTTTGTCGCTGTGTTCTTCACCGTCATTACGACGTGACAATACACTCTTAACAAAATTACACCCTTTGGGTCGTGTCTTGCCGCAATAATTGTCGTCTGTCTTGTCCGCATTTCCTTTCTTTAGCGCTGCGAGCCCGGTAGTTCCAAGTCACGAACGGCATGCGCGTTATCAGCAAGACAGAGCATATTCTCGACAGGAAAGTATAGCGGGCGCAGCGTTGTCAAGAAAGGACGCGCCAGCAAGACAGGTGACGATTATTGTTGTGGAACAAATATACACGCCAAAGGGTGCACGTTTAAGAGTGTAGGATCGTGATGTACTCCATAAGAAACGGACGTACATTCCTAAACAAATGTGCGCCCTTTGGCGTGTGTATTTGTACCCCAACAATAATCGTCACCTGCCTTGCTTGCGTTTCCTTGTATCATCTTGATCTTTTTTTCCTCTTTCCGGTCCTTCTTCCTTTCTTCCATTTCTGTGTTTCTGCTCCTTCGTTTCTAAAGAGTAATCAAGCGTTGTGCTCCTTCCGGTGGCATTTGCCAGCGTGCTATATACGTTTTCGAATCAATCAATCAATCAATCAATCAATCAATCAATCAATCAATCAATCAATCAATCAATCAATCAATCAATCAATCAATCAATCAATCAATCAATCAATCAATCAATCAATCAATCAATCAATCAATCAATCAATCAATCAATCAATGAACATTTTAATTAATTAATTTATTTATTTATTTATTAAACAGTCCTACGGTCTGAGTGTTGGCTCACGCGTACATTAAAATCCAAAGCAAAAACAAATGCAAGAACCACTGCAGGGAAACAAAATAAAAACAATGAAAAAATGTGAAAACGAGAGAATAGATACAACAAAGCGTAATGTAAATATAAAAGGAAAAGGAAGAGAATGACAGTTTAACAATGCATGAAACGATGACACACACACACACACAAAAAAGAATAATAATAATTTTTTCTCTATTATCCATGTAGTACGTGCTTTCTTTAGTGTTTTGTTACTTGGATTATATACATCTGACAGCGTTTCGTAGTGTTATTCTTTTTTTTTTTAGTTACTGCTTTTCCTAGCTGAAATGTTGCGATAGTGGCCCTTTCTTTGGCCACGCTTCCCATGCTTCCATCGTTACCATCCGTCTTTCTTTATTATTTTATTATTAGTATTGTTACTATCACTATTATTATTTTATCTGTAATTTTTTTTCTTCGTGAGATTGAAATAAACGGGGTAGCCGAGGTACTCTCTAGCTCAACCTCTCCGCGGCAAATAACGCCTAACAGAACCAAAAAAAGAACAAAAAATATTTTTGTTCAGATGCACTATACTACAAAACCTTCGCACTCCATCACACTCAGTGGGTCTTTGTTTTCTCATTCCATTTGTTTGGTGTTCTATAGAACACCAAACAAATGGAATGAGAAAACAGGGACCCACTGAGTGTGATGGAGTGCGAAGGTTTTGTAACGCTGATGAGAAAATATTTAGAGAGACAAATTATTGCACAAACGTCTTCCTATGGAGCTAGTTCAACAATACGGCACTGTTTAACAACTGCGTGGCTCCTACCAAAAGCTTTTTCAAAAAGAAAAAAAAACGAGTCTGTTGGTTATAAATTCCGTCGAAATTGACCGACCGGGGCAGATAACCATGAACCTAAGGTTTTGCCCTTATGAAAGTCGTTAGAAATACTATGTTCTCTTTCTGTTAACTTTTTGCTACCTTCAACACACTTTCTGTTGAAATGGAACTGAATTTCACGTAAAATTTTTGCAACAGACATTTTTTAGTTCTACATTTCGTTATTGAATTGCTCTTTTCTCGGTTTCCGGAGGCTATCAGCTGGCTCGAACTTCAACGCGTGTACTTAAAAGGCCGCCATGTGAAAGCACTATATCATTTATGTATATGTCAGCATCGCAAAGTTCTATTTGCATTAACTTAGGAGGGGAAAAAAAGTCGATTTTAATTTTAGCATTCGAGATAAACGGGTCGATTTTCGTTTCTTCCTCCTCTTTAGATATCGTGTCCAAGTCAAGGTTTCGATTACGTCAGGGTATAGCATCATGAATATTTACAACACATTTTTTTGCGTACTTTAACTTTATTTAACCGTAGGGAGTGCTAAATATACCGGCTCAAATGGTCTTCATGCCAGAAGGCACCCGTTGCGGTGGCTTAGTCGTGCTGCTAAGCACAACGTCACGGGATCACATCTCATTCACGGCGGCCGCATTTCGATGGGGGCGAAATGCAAAAGCGCCCGTGAACTTAGATTTAGGTGCACGACAAAGGACCGCAGGTGATCGACATTGATCCGTAATTCACCACTACGGCGTGCGTCATAATCATATTGTGGTTTTGGAACGTAATACTTCAGAATTTAACTTTCGACACCAGAAAGCGACGAAGGCGTTACTAGAGTTACTCCAGCCAAAGCGACCTAAGTTGAACGACTCTTAACATGCCCGTGTTATTTTATGTGCGTGCGTGTATATGTACTTTTGTTTAAAAATATCTTTCTCTCTCCCTTTGTGTTTGCCATCTTTATCTTTCTGTATCCCCTTCCCGAGTGCAGGTTAGTAAACTGAATAATAATCTTCAGGTTAACGTCCCCGGGTTTCACATTTCATTTATCTCTCTTTCTTCACCAAAACTTGAACGCTTTTTTCTTCGGTTTTCTTTTTGTTGTTGTTCTCATTTTCTATTAGAATTCATCGATAAACAAACAGCTAGACCACAGCGGATGATGTCGTAATCAGTGACATCCCGGATAATTGCGTGGTGAGAAAATATCAAGGTGGTGGTGTCAGCCGTCTCTTGGTTTAGCGTCATTTCAGGCTTATACGAGTCTCCACTTATCGTTGTACGAATATCTCTTCTTTTTCTTTTTGCAATTACGGGAGTGCATGTGATCTACCGATGTAGTTCAATTTAATAATTATCTTTGTTCATATAATCCAGTACATTTTAAATAGGTATGACCAGATGCTGCAAACGATGCAATTTTCACGAGGACTTAATTTTTCTTCCCTCACCGATCACGTGACCGGAGAAGAGGATTTGCAGCGTACCGGTCGTTGCTAATGTTCTCGCGATTTCTTTCTTTCTTTCTTTCTTCTTACACGTTCTTTTGATTACAATACATGAAACTAGGCAACACTGATTATTCCCATAAGCATAGGCTAGTTGGAAGTACAGACAACAAATTATGTCTACAAAGCAAACAGTACATAAGAAATCAAGTTATACTGAGAAAGGAAATAAATACGAATAAACATGAAGTATGAACACTATAAGGTAATACATAATAGGAAAGCAGCAAATGCGCATGATGATACAATTAACGTAACCTACAGCATAATGCTACTGACACTGCGACTGCAATATAATAAAATAAATATAGATGATAATAAAAGTAATGTCTTGAAAGAGAGAGAAAATAATGCAGAGAAAGGCAGGGAGGTTAACCAGAGGTAGTTCCGGTTGGCTACCCTGCGCAGGGGGAAGGGTTAAGAGGGATAAAAAGAGAAACGGAGTAGAAGGGGGAGATGGAAAGACAGGGAGACAAGCACGAACAAAGCGCGTACACTACAGAGCGGTAGGGGGCGGCATTCTTAGAGTCTGTCGTGAAGCCCCGTGGACCGCAAGAACCTTACTAGCGTGAGTAAGGCCTTCAACGCGGATGTTCTTTCGGAGCATTGGCCTAAAGCTTTTAGTTCTGAAAGTGGACGATTGTCCAACGGGTCCAGTACTCTGCACGTCACTTGTCTCTCAGCACTGTATCGCGGGCAGACACAGATAATGTGTACGAGCGTCTCGTCGATGTTACATGTGTCGCACGTGGGGCTGTTGGCCATTCCTATGAGGAAAGCATAGGCGTTTGTAAAGGCAACGCCTAGCCACAGACGGTAGAGCATGGTCTGTTCACGTCGGGGTAATCCAGGCGGGAGGTGCATCCGTATGTCCGGAGACAACGAACGCAACCGACACATTGTGAAAACATTCGAGTCCCACCGGGGCAAAGCACACTCACGGGACATCAATCGCAGCTCAGCCGCAGTGTCTGTTCGCGAAAGCGGAATGAAGACTCGTTGACCACTTTCATGTGCAGATCGGGCGGCTTCGTCGGCGTGGTCATTCCCGCTGATGTTACAATGTCCTGGAAGCCACTGAAAGATTATGTTGTGTCCCTTGTCATAGCTTTGATGATATATGTGCCGAATTTCTGAGGCCAGTTGTTCATTGGGTCCGTGGCGCATTGTGCTTCGTATGCACTGAAGGGCTGGCTGCCTTGGAGTCACTGAAGACTGTCCATTGTTGCGGTGGCTTCTGCTTAATGAAATCAAGTGCAGCACGGAGCGCCGCGAGTTCTGCACCCGTCGATGTGGTCACACATGAAGTTCTTAATTTGATTTGCTCAGATTGTGCCGGGAATATGACTGCAGCAGCAGAGCTGTTGAGTTTTACTGAACCATCTGTGTATACATGTTGGCGGAATCTGTGCACGTTGTGAATGTGCTCCAAAGTTGCTTGTTTCAAAGCTTGCAATGGCGCTCCAGCTTTCTTTCTGATTCCTGGAATTGTCAGTTCAACTTGCGGCCGGTGCAGACACCGCAATGGATCTGACAATCGTGTAGCGGGCGTAAATTCTGATAGCAAGTACGACTGATGTCTTGCAATAGTTTTAGCAAAAGTTGAAAGTAGCCTCTTTGCTGGCAAGCAAGCAAGATGGTGTGAGGGAATCCGAGTCAGGTGTCGGATGTGCGCTCTCAGGACATCTGTATCAATGTATAGTTTCAAAGGAGCGTCTTTGGCTATGGCCACTGTCGCAATCGATGACGTAGTTTTGGGAAGACCGAGACAAGTCCTGAGTGCTTGGGCTTGCATGCTCTGGAGTTTGCGAATATTCTGGGTGCAAGTATTTCCTATTACAGGTAAGCTGTACCGCAGGAAGCCCAAAAACAGTGCTTTATATTGCCACGACCTCGACACAGCTGACAGCTGACGGTGCAATTCAGTGCCACATGCTAGGCATGTTGGGTGGCTCGGAGAAGAAGAGAACGACGAAGGTGCCAGGACAGCGATCAATAAAGAGATCTCCAGCGTCGACCGAAGTCCCTTGTGGCTTTGTCTGTGACAAACTGGCGGACGTGCTGGGTACGCGTCTATGTACTCTGACCCCCAGGAACTGGAAGTGGACAACCTACGCAAAAGCCGACGGCTTCAAAGACTGCCTCCGGAATACGGCCTACAAGATCTGCCGAGGATGTCCACCACAACCGCAAGCCAGACACAGGAGACGTACGGTACGGGACAGCCTCCTGCGTCGCTGGTTCTCCACACCCCACGCTGGCCGCGGCCGTTCCATGGTGAGCCTTTTGAGGACGTGGAAGACTGGCTTGACGACTTTGATCGTGTGGCTGACGTCAATTATTGGGACGAGCAGAAAAAGTTACGGAACGTGTACTTCGCCCTAGAGGACTCTGCCCGAACATGGTTCGCTAACCACGAGCCATCCATTACCACCTGGCAAGAATTTCAGCAGCAGATACGCGATACGTACAGCAGCCCCGCAAGAAAAGAACGAGCAGAGCAAGCCCTTCAGAACAGGGTTCAAAGGCCGAACGAAAGCGTCGCCATGTTCGTCGAGGACATGTCGCGGCTTTTCAAGCGTGCTGACCCTGGCATGACAGAAGCTAAGAAAGTACGCCTGCTGATGCGGGCAGTGAAAGAACAGCTGTTTGCTGGACTGATGCGAAGGCCTCCAAGTACAGTAGCTGAGTTCGTCAGTGAGGCTACGACAATGGAGCGAGCGCTTCAGCAACGTTCCTCAGCCTACGATCGCCAAATCAGCCTGGGATCAGCGTCTTCTCTCTCGTTGCCCTATGACACCAATGCGCTTCGAGAGCTTGTGCGTAGTGTCGTGCGTGAGGAGCTCGATCGACTACAGGGAGCACGATTTCAACCGACCGTAACGTCCCTCACAGATATCGTCCGCGAAGAAGTCCGCCAGGCGGCACAGCCATTCGTGCAAACCAGACCTGAAGCCGCCCCCGTACTGACTTATGCACAAGCAGTGAGGCTACCATTGCAACCCGGGAACCACCGTAACCCGCCTTATTCTGAAGAACCGCTGTGCCACTTCCAGGGCCAAGCTTCACGTACAAATATATACGGGTTCACGAGCTCCCGAATCAATACGCGAAAGTCAGACGTGTGGCGCACACCGGACTATCAGCCACTCTGCTTCCACTGTGGCGAAGCGGGCCACTTGTACCGTGCCTGCTACTACCGAAGAATAGGACTCCAGGGCTATCACCCCGGTGCTCGTCGCCCACGTGAGGGAGAGCGCCCGAGAGAAATCCAGCAATATCTGGCCAGTCAACCTTCGTTGCCGTACGCGCAGTTCCCACCGGTTGAACAGTCCCTGCCAACGACCCGATCTCCGTCTCCGCAGAGGCGCCAGTCACGATCACCACCTCCTCGACGATCGGCGTCACCTAGCCGCTACACTACGTTCTCCGCTTCCGTGGGCAACCGGGCCACGAGCCCAAGTCGGGGAAACTAAGAACAGCGACCTCTGGGGGTGGGGCCGCTGTCCAACGCACTTCGAAAGATCCTCCGCTGCGACCCCCCGACGACGGCGTGGACGACGACGACGATAACGATGACGACAACGACGACTGCGTACCTTCGACACCTTCCTGCGAAAACCGTGAACCTGTTTCAGCCGACATACTTGTTTCTGTAGATAACCACCCGGTAACCGCTCTTGTCGATACTGGTGCCGATTATTCTGTCATGAGCGGACAACTGGTTACTGCACTTCGCAAGGTGACGACACCATGGCCAGGACTTAAACTCCGTACAGCCGGCGGTCATGTTCTCACGCCGATCGGCAAATGCACTGCGAGGATACAAATTCGTGAGGCCACATTTGTCGGTTCATTTATTATACTGGCCGAGTGCTCCAGGCAGGTCATACTCGGCATGGACTTTCTTCGGGAGTACGGCGCAATCATCAACCTTCGCGAGTTACTTGTCACTTTTTCCAGCGAACACGCAACTCATTCGGGCGACTACCACCCACAGTCCACGGTGTTACGCGTTTCGGGTGACTGTGCTACTTTACCACCCAGGAGTACTGCGTTGATCACCGTAGAAACAGACGATGATCCTCCCCGTCTCGGAATCGCTGAAGGCAATCTGTCAGTCTTGTTGGCGCGACATGTTTGCGTAGCCCGCGGCATCTTGCAGCTGTCGTCACGGACTGCTCAGATTTTAGTGACCAATTTCAGTCGTGAATACCAGCACTTCGCCCCACGAACTGCCATTGCCTATTTGGAGCCAGTCAGTGACTTTCCCGCTTGTTTAACTGTAGGACACACTGATGAAGATTCTAACTGTGACGTACCAGCCAACAACAATATTGATGTGAATTCTAAATTATCAGTTGAACAACAGGCTAGCATTTGGAGCCTTTTACAGTCTTTTGCGGACTGTTTCGCTTCAACATCGAAGGTCAACCAAACGCCTATTGCGAAACACAGAATTATTACAAATCCGAATGAAAGACCTGTGCGCCAACGTGCCTACCGTGTTTCTCGTAAAGAGCAAGACGCCATTCGAAATCAAGTCCAACAAATGCTTACCGACGATATCATAGAGCCCTCCACCAGTCCATGGGCGTCACCTGTGGTTCTGGTGAAAAAGAAAGACGGCACACTGCGTTTTTGCGTTGACTATCGCAAGCTTAACAACGTTACGAAGAAGGACGTTTATCCCCTTCCCCGCATCGACGACTCTTTGGACCGCCTTCGACATGCTCGATACTTCTCATCGATGGACCTTCGCAGCGGCTACTGGCAAATAGAGGTTGATGAGCGTGACCGTGCGAAAACCGCATTTATTACGCCTGACGGACTCTACGAATTCAAGGTCCTTCCTTTCGGATTGTGCTCTGCGCCTGCTACTTTTCAGCGCATGATGGACACGGTTCTATCAGGTCTGAAGTGGCAGTCATGCCTTGTCTATTTAGACGATATCGTTGTGTTCTCAGAAACTTTTGAGCAGCACATCCAGCGTTTACAAGCAGTTCTTGCCGCAATTCGTACTGCTGGTCTGTCTTTAAAGCCTGAAAAATGCCATTTCGGGTATGACGAACTCAAATTTTTAGGCCACGTCATCAGCTACGAGGGCATTCGACCAGACCCCGACAAAACCATTGCTGTTGCTTCGTTTCCAACACCTTCGAACAAACACGAACTCCGCCGTTTTCTAGGGCTTTGCGCATATTATCGACGCTTCGTGGCTAACTTTTCACGGATAGCCGAACCTTTGCAATGGTTGACTAAGGATAATGTTCCGTTTGTCTAGGAGCAGGACCAACAGGAAGCCTTCTGTGAACTCCGGAAACTTCTGCGCACACCTCCTGTTCTAGGACACTTTGACGAAGACAGTGACACCGAGTTGCACACGGATGCCAGCAACGTTGGCCTTGGTGCCGTCCTCGTCCAGTGGCAGGATGGAGCCGAACGCGTGATTGCATACGCAAGCCGCACTTTGTCTCCAGCTGAAAGGAACTATTCCACTACGGAAAAGGAATGCTTGGCTGTGGTGTGGGCAATTACTAAGTTCCGACCATATTTGTACGGCCGATCGTTTGGAGTTGTGACTGATCACCATTCATTGTGCTGGCTCGCCAATCTGAAGGATCCATCTGGCCGTCTTGCACGCTGGAGTCTTCGCTTGCAAGAATACGATATGACGATAGTATTCAAGTCCGGGCGTATACACACCGACGCCGACTGCCTGTCACGTGCTCCACTTCCACCGTCGCCAAACGACTTTGATGAAGAGGACGCATTTCTGTCCATTATCACAGCATCAGACATCAGCAAGCAACAGCGCGATGATTCAGAACTCCGGCCGCTCATCGACTACCTTGAGAACCGTCTACCAGAGCCGCCTCGTATGTTTATGCGCAAGTTATCCTCCTTTTTTCTCCGCGATGGCGTGCTCTACAAATTAGGTTTTCACTCGACCGCAACCGCCTGCCTCCTTGTAGTGCCGTCTTCACTACGTGACGACATCCTGCGGGCCTCTCACGACGAGCCATCTTCGGGCCACTTGGGCTTCGCACGGACGTTTTCACGCATACGCCAAAAGTACTTCTGGCCTAACCTTCGCCGTGACGTAAAGCAATACGTGAAGACATGCCGCGACTGCCAGAGACGCAAGACACCACCCGTGCGTCCTGCTGGACTTCTCCATCCCGTGGATCCTCCGAGGATCCCTTTTCAGCAGGTTGGCATAGATTTGCTTGGACCATTCCCCACGTCGAGGGCTGGTAACCGCTGGATTGCTGTTGCCACAGACTACCTTACACGATACATTGAAACCAGAGCTCTCCCACGAGGCACCGCTAATGATATTGCGACCTTCTTTGTACATGGTATCGTACTCCGCCACGGTGCCCCTAGAGTGGTTATAACCGACCGGGGCACAGCATTTACAGCGAAGCTCACAGAAGATATCATGCTTCTCAGTGGTACAGTTCACCGCAAAGCCACTGCTTACCATCCCCAGACGAATGGGCTCACAGAAAGGCTAAACAAAACGATCGCTGATATGATTTCCATGTATGTTGACGTCGACCACAAGAACTGGGACGACGTTCTCCCATATGTTACGTTTGCATACAATACTGCCGTTCAAGAAACTACCGGCTTCACCCCTTTTCGCTTGGTGCACGGCCGGGAAGCTGTCACAACGTTGGACGCAATGCTTCTACCCACCTACTGTTCTAATGTTGTCACTGATGCTGCCGAATTTGCTCGATGCGCCGAAGAGGCGCGCCAGCTCGCACGAATGCGTATCCGCTACCAACAACAAAATGACGCCGACCGCTACAATCTTCGTCACCGCGACGTCACTTATCAACCCGGTGACAAAGTATGGGTGTGGACACCGATCCGCCAGCGTGGTCGGTCGGAGAAGCTTTTGCGCCGCTACTTTGGACCTTACAGGATCGTTCAACGACTCGGCGACGTCACATACGAAGTGATTCCCGAAGGAGAAGGCACCACGCACCGTCCCCGACGCCCACCCCTGTCCGATGTCGTTCACGTCTCTCGACTGAAGTTATACAACAGCCGCTGAAAGCAAAGCTCAGCACCTCTCTCACAGTATCCCCGTGGCAATCTCCAGTGCATCAATGTTCCGCATCGAGACGATGCTCCTAGGGAGGGGGGTAATGCCACGACCTCGACACAGCTGACAGCTGACGGTGCAATTCGGTGCCACATGCTAGGCATGTTGGGTGGCTCGGAGAAGAAGAGAACGACGAAGGTGCCAGGACAGCGATCAATAAAGAGATCTCCAGCGTCGACCGAAGTCCCTTGTGGCTTTGTCTGTGACAATATAGTTGCAACATTGATGGTACTGCTGCGCCCCAGGACTTGCCGCCGAGAAACGCAAGAAGGTCCACAATGGCGGCCAAACGCTTTGTCATGTACGAGATGTGAGGGCTGGTGTACGTATGTTACCAGGTCGATAACGCTATCTATTGACGAGCGGCCACGTCGAAAACCAGCCATTACCTCTGGATAGACGTTGTAAAATTCCAGGTACCATTCTAACCGTGTAAGGATCATTCTCTCCATTACCTTGCCGACACAGCTGGCCAGTGCTATTGGACGGTAAGATGCCAATTCCAACGGGGATTTGCCAGCCTTGAGGAGAGGAACAAGCCGACTGGATTTCCACGTTGTGGACCAGGCCGTCACGCCATGATGCGTTGTATAGGCCAAGAAGGGCATCTCTGGCCTCCTGACCAAGGTTTGCAAGCGCAGAGTATGTGATGCCATCGTGTCCTGGTGACGAAGATCGCCTGCACCCAGCAAGTGCGGCCTACAGTTCTTCGATGGAGAAAGCAGCATCCATACGAGGATCTCGGGAACAAGGGGGCACAATGGGAATGGCTGCGCAAGGTGAATGCGTGAGCGCCGGACCCGCGATCCTTGCGCAGTAATCTTCGGCTACCTCGACTAATTCTCGGCGTCCTTGATGTCTTGCATGCTAATGGCACTTATAGGGGATAAGAAATATCTAAAAAATGAAATGAAATGTAACCGAGGGCAAGGGAAAAGTGTGTGCTGCTGTTTAAATTTAACAGTTTTTCTGGAGCTGGTATATTTAAGTGCACTTGAACATTTGCTTCTTTCACGTGACGTGGTATCTCGTTCCGACATTCACTTCAATAAATTGCAGCAGACGCTGTCCATAAACATTGTTAGTTGTCGGAAGATTAAAACTGCACGATGTGATTGGGTCTAGTTAGCGGGAGGAAGAATAAAATATTGATATACGTAATCATTTTGAAGCTTTCTGGAATTTTTACAATATCGACTGGTGCAGATGGCATAATTCTTTTCCTTGAGATGTAGTATGCGAAGAGGCGGACATTACTAGCACGACAAATCAAAACACTTATTCGGCTAATTAACAAAAGTTCACTAATTATCTTCCTAATAAATTACTTAGGACACGCTTTGCAATTTAAGAATTGTAGTTGGTGAGTGTGCAAGAGGTACCACCTTGAAGTGAATCGTCAGGATGACACCAATTTCGAGTCATTATTTCCCAAAATGTGGGACGAAATACATCCATGGGCGTTCCAGCAACTTTTGTGCTCCAATGCGGAAAACAAGGTTTTCTTAAAAAGTAACTGGAACAACAGTGAATCTTTACGGCGAGTTTGATGGCGCATATCTCGAAGCTGGTGTCGTTATGCAAACTAATTCCAAATGTATACGCCTTTATGCAAACTTACCGGCTACAATTTGTAAAATGAAGTACGTGCTGTAAAGTAATTAAGAAGTTAATGAGTGATTAAAAATTATGGGTATATGTGTTTAGATTTCTCGTGCAAGTAATGTTCGCCTCACTGAATAATCCAGCTCAGTGACTGGAGTTAGGTTATTTGCAACAGGCGATTTTTAAAAATTTCGGAAAACTTAAAAGCGATCCCACCTTGTAGAAAGGGGTGGTTGTAGTCAATTGCGCCATGAACTTTAACAACATTGTTTCTTCTTTTTGTTCTCATAAAATATCAGAAGGTAATATTTCTACTTCGCGAAGCAACAGCGCACTGTGTTGGTTATATCTAGCATTGTTTGTTATTCGAAGTGCTCGCTTCTGTAGTTTCCGTATGGATTTGAAGGTATGTTTTGGACATCGTCGGGGTCAGGGTTGCAGATATTTTGTTTATCATTGTTCAGATACTCCCAAGGCTACGAAGCATTACAGAAAGTTGTAGGAGCGTCAACAACAACAAAAAAGAAGTGTAAGAGCCAGGTAGACTTCTCCAATAAAATTCTTCACTTGCCGGCTTGAAGGATACAAGTGCTGCGAAGGAGACGACGGAGGTATAGGCAGGAGTGGTTCCAGTCGACGCTGATCTTTGGGAAAAGGAATTCGTAATAACGCTTAGTAGAGCGATTCGGCATACCAATGTTGAGATGATGGTCAACGCGCGATGGTACACAATAAAGGACGGAGAAACAGATTGTTTCAAGTTTTGATTAGAGTAATAAATTTTGTGAAATACGCACAGTCGAGCTAGGCGGCGTCGTGTAAAAAGGTTAGGAAGATCTAACGTTTCTTTTTTTTTTTCATTTGCGATATCCTGGACTGGCGTGAATAACTACAAAGAATAAAGCATGCAGAAACTGCAACCTCGACTACAGCAATTCCTTGTACAAACCAGATATTACCTTTGTTTGTATCGGGCTGTCAATGATTGCGGTAGAACTGCGGGTGAAGCTTGCTTTTGCCGGCGGCAAAAGAGTTAATTCTACTAAATGCGAAAAATGCCAGATTCTTTGTTGTTGGCTGAAACGCGCTGCAATGCGCTTACGTGTACCTTGCCAAGTGGTACTATAGCAACAGCAGCAGTCCTCAATAGTAGTAGTACTGGTGGTGGTGTATCGCAGAAAGTAGCGGTTGCGGCTCTTGTGGCGCACCAGTTCGATGTGTCATCGCGTCGACAAGAGCTGCCACGCGTTCCTCAGGGAGGCTAATTGGCGCCTAAAGAAATGCCCTTCATCCACACAAAACGGGATGAGCAGCCGAGGAAAATAATGCGACACGGGTGACGTCACCTCCCTCCAGCCTGCACGAATAGAAGATGTAGCGGCCAGCCTGCGTCGACGAGGCATTTAAGCCCGGACTGTGTCCATTGTAAGAAGACAGATGCCACCAGTCGGCCCTGTCGGTCTGATGGACTATTTGCAAGCTATGTGTCAAGTATTTGTCAAGTATTTGTCAACTATTTGACAACTATCTGCTTCTTGTAAACAATTTGCAAATGCGTGAATGAAGTTTTTCTCCCTAGCCATCTCCGAGACTTTCTCTTCCCCTCCAAAATTCCCATGTTGGTCTCAGCGCTGGGATCGGAAGACTCAGATCTCAACATTGACGGCTGTGGTGAGATTGGAAGACCCTGAATAGCGACAGTGGATGGATTGAAGAAACCAAGTCTCAACATTGTATACAAATGCACTACTACCACCACCACCACCACCATCACCACCACTGCTACCAAAACAACAACAACAACAACAACAACAACAACAACAACAACAACAACAACAACAACAACAACAACAACAACAACAACAACAACAACAACAACAACAACAACAACAACAACAACAACAACAACAACAACAACAACAACAACAACAACAAGTCGGCTCTAACGTAGCCTACGTTCCCTTGCTTCTACATCTAAAAAAGAAAAAAAAGCCTACTTTCCTTTGACAGAAAAAAGAAAAGCAAGAACAAGAACGACATGAACATCACCGCTAGGGTTTCATTCGCGCAAATGCGCCGGTCACCAGCTCGCACAGAAGTACGCGCACCGCACCCAACGCCAGCCCTTGACGATTCGAAGCCATCCATCCGGTGATTGCAGTGGCGCTTCCCCGTGCGCTGACCCCCGGGCGGTGCAGCGGTAGGTATGCAGATAAGTCCGGCGATGTCAGTGCGGGAGCCATCGTGCATCGCCGCCGCGCCTGCTTGTCGTCGTCGCTATCTCTGCCATCGGTCAAGCCGCCCGGTTGGTGCCGCGGACTCGTCTGCCTAATGAAGGAGGTAGAAGCTCACAAGGCGTCATTGACACGCTCGCTGTCAACTCCGTCGGGCAGATTGCGGGTACCCGTAACGTTGGAGATTACTGGCTGACAAATTATTTGTAACTCGTTTCTCATGTTCGTACGTATTTTTAATCTCTTCGTTCGTTTCGCATCGTCTAAGTCATCACCACTGATTCGCAATCGTTGCATACAAGGTGAACTCTGCACTGATCAGTAAAGTCTATGTATGTATGTATATGTGTGTGTGTGTGTGTGTGTGTGTGTGTGTGTGTGTGTGTGTGTGTGTGTGTGTGTTTGTGTGTGTGTTTGTGTGTGTGTGTGTGTGTGTGTGTGTGTGTGTGTGTGTGTGTGTGTGTGTGTGTGTGTGTGTGTGTGTGTGTGTGTGTGTGTGTGTGTGTGTGTGTGTGTGTGTGTGTGTGTGTGTGTGTGTGTCCACTAGCTTCAAAGGATCTTATACATTGCATTGGGAATAGTAATCGACAGCGCATTAAAAATGCTGGCCTACATCACCGAATGCTTCCTGATTAATAAAACAATTGTTTATTCAATGTTCTCTAAATACATCTTCAATTATTTAGGACCCAAGAAATTACAGAACGAAGACCATTCAGTGACGAAGACATGTCCTATTAGTACATAAACTGAGGCGAACAACAGCTTAGCATATTAATAGAAATACAGTTCCGTTACAATTGCCATATTTTCCGGACTATAGTCTGCACCCGGTCTTTAGTTAGAAGGGGCCAATTTGGGCTTAAAAGAAATGTACATTCCGCTGAGACAAACTTTGACTAAAGAAATTTATGCAGATCTCACGTGCTGCGGCAGTCGCTGTACGCGAAGCTTTTATGATCAAGCAAGGCAAAATGGCGCATTACGACAAGAGACGCGACGCGGATTTCAGGGATGAGCGCGTCCCTCAGCCATCATGGTGGGCACTGCAGAGCAAGGGGAACATTTATCCAGTATTAAAACGTATTGGATCATAAGACACGACGTACTTGACCTTGTGCAAAACCGCCACAACAGCCCAGTAAACAATGAGATACGCGCAACGAATTTCGGTGACGAACGCGTCCTGTAATTTCCATCTTCATCACCAGCTAGAAAAATGCGCGCGCTCACTTTTAAAGCGAAAGCTTTACCGGCCGCGAACTTGCGATTTCGCCGTGGCCGTGCTCCGAGGAGGCACATGACGTCACACCTCGTTCCTCGTCAACCGCGTTCCTCATCGTTGCGTTCGCCTCCGCTCGCTTCGCCAGCTGCGTCGCATGCCTGATAACATGTCGGAGGATTCAAAAGGAGAGGTCGCGTGCGCCACAACCACAGTTGAGGCGGCAGTTTGGACAGCGAAAATTCTGATAAGCAAGAGGAGGCCTGTAATCGACATCGGGACGAGATGAAGAGGAAACGAATCGCCCAGGAAACAGACGAACAGCGCGCCGAACGACTGGCTAAACGCCGCAACATAGCTAGACAAACAGACATACCTGGACTTGCAATCAATGTTAACCAAGGCTAACCATGCTATTATGCCTTAGCTTTCGCCACGTATATCCTAACATAGCCGAGCTAAGCGACTGCCACTTTTTATGAGTATTGATATGCGGTGCCCCTAACGCACCAAGCGTCTGAAGGTGCTGGCTTGCTCGAGGGAAATTCGTAAATGTGTTTTGTTCCACCTTTTATTGCGGTAGCAGCTATATGGACACCCCAAGAGAATTTTAATGCGAAAGCATTATATGGCTCATCAAGCGGAAAATCCGGCGGCGGGGTCGGAGATGTACAAAAAGTCACGTGGCCACAAAGGCACGCTCGTGCCACTGCTCGCGCGTTCGTAGTCGTTTTCCTCCACTAGATTATGGGGTTTTACGTGCCAAAACCACTTTCTGATTATGAGGCACGCCGTAGTGGAGGACTCCGGAAATTTCGACCACCTGGGGTTCTTTAACGTGCACCTAAATCTAAGTACTCGGGTGTTTTCGCATTTCGCCCCCATCGAAATGCGGCCGCCGTGGCCGGGATTCGATCCCGCGACCTCGTGCTCAGCAGCCTAACACCATAGCCACTGAGCAACCGCGGCGGGTGTTTTCCTCCACAGCTGGCTCCGATGCCGCTCATCATGCTAACGTCCCCATACTGCCGCTCCCTCTACGAAGGCACTGACAGCACTGGCCCGCTGCCAGTGGGTGCGGTGATTTCGGCGAGCTCTGTCGTGTGCTCCGATGAACTAACCTTGCACTTCGACTTCTCAGTCAGTAACTACGCCTGGCTCCTTTGAACGTCCACGCAAGTACGCGAACGAGGCCGATCACGTGATGGGGATATATGATACAAGGCAACGTGAAAACAATAACTTTACGTTTCGTAAAACGAGTCGTCATCGGAAAGACGTCGCAATACTTTAGCATTCATCCACGTAGGAAACCTAAATGCCCTTGATTTTTTTTCCGTCGCCGTCGCCGTCAACATGATGTTCGGTTATATTGAGGTTAGGTTAGGTTAGGTATGATATATACAACGACATGCTATAGATTACATGCGGTATGTGCGGGTTATATTGCCACAGCATTCTATCACTAAAGTTGCTCGTACCAGGTCTTGCATTCTTGACGACATTATTCCTCACAATTTTCGTTAGGGCAGCCCACAAACAAATGTCATGAAACAAAACAGCGACAGCGCATGCCTTTCATCTTAAATCTTCCCAGACTTAAAAGTGCGAAACAGTAGCAGACCTTGAACCTCGGGCTCAGTTTTCCATGAAGCCCTTGGTGACAACTATAGACATCAAATGGCGTGCCACGTATCAACCACCTACTTGCATACCTTCACACAAGATGCACTACGTGCCTGTCCACATTTCGCGTATGTATTGTCACGCTATACGCTTTCCACTTCTGGCCTCGTCATCGCATGCAGGCGTAGTCTGACCACGTTTTCTCTACGCGCCTCCGATGTTGAAAAATATACTTATGTGTGTATAGTCCGCGCCCAAAGATAATCCGCGCCCTGCAAAAGTTCAAGTTAAAATTAAAAAAATTAAATTATGCGGTTCTACGTGCCAAAACCACTTTAAGGTTATGAGGCACGCCGTAGTGGAACTCCGGAAATTTTGACCACCTGGGGTTCTTTAACGTGCACCTAAATCTAACTACACGGGTGTTTTCGCATTTCACCCCCATCGAAATGCGGCCGCCGTGGCCGGGATTCGATCCCGCGACCTCGTGCTCAGCAGCCTAACACCATAGCCACTGAGCAACCACGGCGGGTAAAATTTCAAGTTCTGCACATGTATATTTCGCGGGATATAGCCCGGAAAATGGGGTAACAGTTTCGCTCTCACGTCTTGCTTACCCACTGTGGAACAAAACTAAACTCATATGACGATTTATCAATCGATCGATCGACGATCGATCGATCGATCAATCAATCAATCAATCAATCAATCAATCAATCAATCAATCAATCAATCAATCAATCAATCAATCAATCAATCAATCAATCAATCAATCAATCAATCAATCAATCAATCAATCAATCAATCAAATAAGCGCTGGATTTATTAGACAATATGAAGCTGAAGGATATGGGAAAAAAAGCTCCCAACAACATCTTCACAAGGCCTCCTACGCAATCCGCAACAGGTTGACTCATGTTTACACTACTAGGCAAACACGTGCACTGTATCAAAGAACGAAAAAAGAAAAAGACGTCTGACTAAGGAAACGTGCACGCTATTTAAGAATAAATAACAAACATGCATGAGGCAGTTTTGCTCGAAGCAAAATGCGTGGCTGAGAAACTTCACGATATTTTTTGTTGCGTTCCGCATAAATCGGTCTATCTTTAGGCGAGCGCATGCTGTATAACGGCTACTGCCAACAAGCAACAGCTCCATACACAACGGCGGGAATGCAACGGTGCCGATTCTCTCCGTATTTGCACCATTGATCGGCCCTCCGTCAACTCTCCTGCTATACGCCACGTCTCTCCCACTGCGTCCTCTCCCCACACACACACTGCCTTTCCCTTTATTTGCCATTCCTTCCCACACAAACTCTTACCGTCGATACCGTGATACGATGTTCGCGCAGAACATGGACAAAACAATATATGCGAAAATAATTTATACATTTTATTCCTTCCTTTTAGAAGTACGAGTTCAAGCCGTGCGCTTTCCTTTCTCTTCGTAGCACGACTGCTCCATTCGAGCGGTGCACCGAGCAGCCCTTTACGTAGAGAGTGATTAAAGACGCCGGAACACTGGCCATGATGTTGGCGAGCTCAACAGCCGCGAATACAATAGACGACTGCACGGGAGCGATCGTCATCGATGACATTTTCTATTCATTGTCTGCGGCTCTGTAGCTTACTCATGTGATGTCGGGGGAATCACTTTTCGAGCAGCATCTGTTTCTCTTATGGCGCTTCATTTATACTTGTTGACTCGAAAAATGAAAAAGGATACAGGAAAATAAAAATGAAGGAACGGGACGGAACACGTGTAGCCGTGGCTATGTCAAGCTTCGTGCACGCCGCACTAGGCAGAAAACATTTCCGCGAACAAGTGCGGCACCCGTGCGAGCAGCTTGGAAAAGATAATTTTAGGAGTGGGCCACTTTGAACGTTTTAGCTTTATCGCGTGGAGGCAACTCGGAACGCCTAGGCGCTGCACGTTATGTGACGATAACCGCTTCTTCACGAGGCGTTTTTTTTTTTCAAATTGAAGCTTTTCTTTCCAACACTTCCGGACTTTCTTGACCGTGGCTGCTGGGCCAAATTTCGGATTTTTGTCGGATTCAGTCTCGGTCCCCTAGCACAGCAGCCCGACGCTTTACCAATGAGGCCGCAGTCCCACTATTTCCTGTTCATTAGTTACAGGGAAGCGAAACCGTAGCACTCGCACTAAGCGCACCACAAGCCAATAGTCAAGCAGATGTAAACGCAGATCGAAGACGTTAAACTAGCCAAGAGAGAGGGACAACAAGAGGTGAAAGGCAGAGTCGCTAACCAGACTAAGTGTCCGGTTGGCGACTGTTATGGCTGGCGTGTAGCACCCCGTGCAAAAGGGATGCTCGACCACCATGCCCCATCGAAACGAAGGGTGAATTCCTTATTCGCTATGGTTATCTCGAGTGGATGCCGGTCTGGCGGACGCCCCGCGGTGTTCACAGGCCCCCTTGTGGGTGTGCACCCCTTCCGCGAACTAAACAGGACTCCCGGGCTGCCGCCAGAGGAGACACGCTCGTGAAGACGTAAACTGGAACAATGGATCAGTCGCCTATCCACAACCACACGCCCTTTACGCGAACTGTCGAGCTCCTCAGGAGAACTTCCGCTAACCAATGTCGCCTATGAAAGGATCAAGCCGCCCCCTCCCCGGCCCTACAGGCTGACTGAAAGTGGGAGCAGCTACAAAGCCACGACGAGGGCTTACCACGTCAACTGGAAGAGTGGAACAGGCGCCCTTTCCGCGAACCAACGTCGCCTAGAAGTAAGGATAAGCGCCTCCGATCCCGGACCTGGGGGCTTGGTACCTGCGGAGGCGGGCCGGTACCGGCTCACTGAAAGTGGGAGACGCCCATCCACAAACCAGACTCAGTGACTGTCACGCGACGTTGATGTGAGCGAGATCCCACCCACGATTTTAGAGAGCCTATTTAAAGGGGCTCCGCAATGTACTTTTGCACATCATTCTCTTCTTCTCATCTTTCACCAACCATTGAATAAACCGTTCAAGTTTCGCACTAGAAATCGTCTCGTCCTTGTCTGGTCGCCCTGGTCTGCCGGATGCCAGCAGCTCGCCGACAACGCCACGCTACCCAATAGTAACGTCGGTCGAGCTTCGATAAACAGGCGTCGCAACAACTCGGCAGTGGTTGGGTACGCTACCCTGGAGAACGCAACACTACTCGAGAATCACTAGAACGCTAGTATAACCCACGTATTTTTATGCGAAGCATATTACGAGAGCTCAATCCAGCTCCTCAGGCGCGGCGGTGTCGCCTTCAATACCACGTGACACCGTGACGTCACGACGGAGGAGAAACGGGGCTCCAACTCGCGCCGTCGCTCGCGGCGCTTGCCTCTGCTAGACACTCACGAGGTGAGATGCCTCCTGGAGACAGCTGCTCGTTGGAATGAGAAGCGAAGGTTGCGGCGTGCTACAGAGACTGATTTTCTAGGTGGCTTTGGCTCAACTCTTGCAAGATGGGCTGGGTGGGAATCGAACCAGGGTCTCCGGAGTGTGAGACGGAGACGCTACCACTGAGCCACGAGTACGATGCTTCAAAGCGGTACAAAAGCGCCTCTAGTGAATGTGGTGTTGCCTTAGAAACGAGCTGTTTCTAAGGCTCAGGAGTGCGTCGCTTGCTCAGGCGCACATTTCGTTGCCGCGCCGAACGCTGCGTTGCTCGACGCTCACCGCGTCCAATGCAGGGCGCGTAGTCGCTGCGCCGTAGCCCATTGTCTTCCACCCCTTGGCGGGTCGACGGGAACGCTCTCGCGTTCCACTCTTGAAGGCGAAGCAGAGTAACGCATGAGTTGTTTCTTCGTCTAGCCGAACCAAATATAACCAAGCAACAGCAGTTCACCAGGCTAAACAGTGGTTCAACAACTAAAATAAAGGCTAGTATGCTTCGCATCCTGGGCTTAACCTTAGCTAAGCCATAGCCATTTTTATTAAGTCTTCCCGAAAAAGGCAGACAGACAGACAAAGAACTTTATTAATGGTCCTGAGGAACCGGCGTTAGGGTACCTCCCTTTTCAGGGAGTCCCCGTAGCCGTCGCGGGCCGAAAGAGGTTTTTCGTTGCTCGGGGTGGTTCGGCATGGCTATCATTGTGGTGGTTCTCCAGGCGCTATGCAGTCCAACAAGAGAAATGATATCGTGAAATATTTGCTCCAGGAGCAAATATTGCATTTTTTAAACTTCATACGTCGACTCTCTGTGTGAAGGCGTGGCAGAGGACTAAGGGATCTGTCGTTTTGCTGTCCACAAATTGCAGATTGTGTAAAAAGCCAGATTGCATTGGTCGTTTTGCGTCAGTGATTGTTTGTCACGCAATAATTTTTTTTCGTGGGGGGGGGGATGTTCCACAGTGAACATTGAAGGAACACTTAGTAATTACTCCTATCACTGTTATATACCTTGATGCGACAAAAGACAGAGCCTCGCCATTGGCCACAGTCGCACGTATACGTCTCCGACAAGATCGTTGCATGTGTCGCTGTCACTTTGCGTAGCACGGGTGCGGAGCGCGCATGCACACGCGACTGTTTCTGTTCTCATCGACGTTTCAGCGATTTCTTTTGGGAAGCGAATGGCGCCAGTGAATTGGCCTGCTAAAATTATTCAAGGAACTTCCGCGAAGTTCATTGCCTCGCCCCCATACGCGGATCCACGTGTAGATGCTCCTAAATAAATATCGAAGAGCTTATTAGTGAACAATCTATGTGAAAGCTGCTTTTTTATAAGTCGAATACCGTTTTTCTCCCTTTAAATATAGGCTGTTATGTTTCCTTTTCAAGTTTTGACCGTTGACTCGCAAACATATGAGCTAACTAAAGCTACAGTTTAAAAATAATAGCAAGAAAGACGCCTACAGGGCAGTTAAAACATTAAAGTAAGATCACTTGGCGGCTTTTCGCTGAAAATGGATTGTGTTGGGGGTTGTCGCCTCTGTCCAAGAAAAGGTTACGAATGCTGCCGCGCAAGCCTGTACTAACGGCAGCGGATGGATACAGACGTGCCTGTACTTAAGTTTTTCACACCGGAGACCATCGCAAAGCCCCAGTAAAAAGTTTTCTTCACGCTTAAGGGTGCTGACCTCCAGCAAGAAGTAAGACCAAGATTGCAGATGGGAACAGATTAAGTTTTGCTTTTTTTGGACGACATCTTGTGGCAAGTAAGCATGATGATAGCTGCGACAGATGACACAAAAAGTGCTCGATGTAACCATCATTAGCCATCGCTATGAAGCTCCCGTGTCAGATATTAAGGCGAAAGCCTTATGTGGCTTGTTGCAATGGCACATACTCGAAAAAGGCGGCGTCTAGTCAAGTGGTTAAAAAAAATAGCATCGTCAAGTCGAATGGTTTAAGAAATGTTGACGAGTGGTAGAAAAAATATCGATCATCAGCAATGACTAATACCCGGGGAAAAAAAAAGATAACATAATCTGAATGGTTCATACCCCCCCGTAAGCAAACAAAGATGTAATGGTTGAATATGAATGAAGACAGGAAAAAAAAAATAGACGAATGAAAGAAAAAAGAAACGCCGAAATCATGAATAGCTCATACCCCCGTAAGCAAGCAAAGGTGCAATGGCTAAATATGAAAGAAGAAACGAAAAAAAAAGAAAGAACAAAGACAAAGAGAACAAAGAAAGAACGAACGAAAGACAGACAGACAGAGAGAACAAAGAAAAAGAAAGGAAGAAAGAAAGAAAGAAAGAAAGAAAGAAAGAAAGAAAGAAAGAAAGAAAGAAAGAAAGAAAGAAAGAAAGAAAGAAAGAAAGAAAGAAAGAAAGAAAGAAAGGAGAAACCTTTTAGATAAGCGCATTAGGTGCTCCCATATGTGGTTGAGGAAACCGACCTACAGCGCGATACGTTTACTTCACACTGCGGCTCGTTATGTGTTGCGAGAGTTCTGACTCCTCCGATCGCAAAAGTTAATGCACTAGCGCGTGTGCAGCAGGCTTTCGCCTTCACGTATTGCAGGAGGGTAACACGCTGCCGATTTTTTCGATTTTTCGAGCACCATGCAGGTGATCAGAATTCAACTACGGCTTCTCTCATCGCAGCTGTAGCTTGAGCGCGCTGTCGCGCACAATAATTTTTTTCATAGCCTTAAGGGTAAGGCAATGTTAGACTCTTGGGAAAAACCAGCACCCATGAGGGTGTAATTTCTGTCTTTCCTTTTTTGTTTTTTCGCTGTGCTCCTCGCGTTGTACACACTGGTCAGCCAAGGCAGTACTTCGGCTTATGGCAGCAAGAGGAAGCAATACGGAACCGCCATGATAGGATTTTAATTTGGAGAATTTCGCTGCCTTAATATTCTTGAGCGAAAAGGAACAGCTGTCACCAATATATACGGCCGGCAAATAAATCTCATTTCATATTTTAATTTTAGCATTGGTAATGAAGAAATTGTTGCAGAAACCACCGGAGATGATTGTGAAAGTAAGGGCATGTAGCTTATGCGAAACGCAGAAGTCAAACGGACCAGCAATACTTCCGAAGCGTACTGCCGGCGTTGATAACGGTGTTTGATGATGGCAGCGCGAATGATCGTCGAGGTCATAGAGTTTTATATAACTCTATGGTCGAGGTGCTTTAGTAGACGGCATGACATCGTGACGATGGTGGTAGCGGCGCCCCGCCGCCGGTGTGTCGACAACAGAGATGATGACGGGGCGAAGAGGACGGCAGGATGGCAAAGACATGACGGCAACGGAATGACAACATCGGTACGAGAGAGAGAGAGAGAGAGAGAGAGAGAGAGAGAGAGAGAGAGAGAGGAAAGGGGAAAGGCAGGGAGGTTAACGAGAGAAAAAGATCCGGTTTTCTACCCTACGCTGGGGAGAGAGGGGAGGGGGAGGTAAAGTGGTAGCAAAGTAGAGATAAGGAAAGAAAGGAGCATAGACACACAATCACAATCGGTCACTGTCACCGCATACTGTCACCGCACAGCACATTAACACTTGCAGCACTATCAACATCTGTTCAGGCTACAGCCGCTTATCCAATTCTGTCGCCCTCAAAAACCGCAACAGTGCCCTCGTCGCCCTCTGCTTCGATGGCTTGTGATGGCGGCATCTTAAAATACGAAGACGGCGCAACGACTGTGACGTGACAATGGCTGCGCTCCCATGCTTCATTCTCCGCTAGTTTACTTCACGGACATCCCACGCACTGTGAGAGACCGTCTATAGGCGAAGCTGTGGTGATCCGGCAAAACGAAAGCGGCTCGTCTCGACAAGCTCACCTCGGCGCCGGTAAGAGAGGTGCAGTGGACTTCGGCGACGATACCACAACATCCAAAATTTCAGACGCCAGAAAGCGTTCGCGCGACAACAGGTGCTCCTCGAAGATCTGTGCGCCCAGCAACTCGATTCCTTTGCACCTGCGGAGAAAGTCAGGCCGCCGACCGCTACGAAGACAGGCGAAAAGGCCAAGGAAAGCTATTCGCCTTAAAAAGATCCCAGACGTTCGCCCTGCATATGTGCTTGCATTACGAAGATGTAGAGTTGAAGCGTGAAAGCGAAAACGAAAACGACGAGAAAGCAAGAGGCTAAGGGCCGATTTAAACTCGAGCCGCCCATCGCCGCAAGCCGCACCGCACGCGTGCGGTCGCGCGAAAGATCGCACGTATCAAACACTTGCGCACAAATTTCGGTTTACAATGTGTAAGGTATACACTGTGCACACATTGTAAATGGTAATTTGTGCACAAGTGCTGGATACGTGCAATTTTTCGCGCGACCGCAAGCGTGCGGTGCGGCTTGCGGCAATGGGTGGCTCGATCGTAAATCGGCCCTAAGTCGGCCTCAGCAAGAACCATGCGGATGCCGAAGGAGACTGGACTGCCATGAAAAGTGCTGCAACGGAGACACTTCGACGTGCGACAATGAGAGATGTGTAGTCCGTTTATTCTCCCTCCCCAGGGAGGTGCGAGTGAAAGCATCCGACCAACCGGACTACAGTAGAGGTCGACGATGAGAGCGCGGAAGAGAGATACATCGCGGTGCCCCCCCCTGACAATGCGCGGCGGCGTCCGACGACGACGTGGGGACGCGGCGTGTCCGCCGGCCCCAAGAGGGACGAGTCCGAATATAGGTCGTGCGAAGGAACCAGCTCATCAACGCGAGGACGTCATGCGCGAGCACCGAGGCGGCAACGCCGCGCCGACAGGGGCACGCACGCACCTAGCCGGGAGCGTCACCGCGCGCAGTGCGCGCAGGAGCGAAAAGACCGCGAAGAGTAGCAGCGTAGCGCAGAACAACGGCCAGGAGCGGGCGACAATGGCCGCGAGGATAAAGCGAGCCAATTAAGGGTCCTCTCGCGGCCGCTCTGCCTGCGTGCGTGAGTGCGTGTGTACGCGTACGCCGCGATGAGCTGGCTATACGAGAGAGGAGAAAGGATTTTGGAAGCGATTATGGCCGGCGGCAGGAGCGAACAGCGCGGAGAGCAACAACCACCAGCGGAGGATGGGGAGTGCGCCTAGCTGAAGGGACGGGCAGAGACTAGGTTACGGTTACAACAAGCCGCACCGCCAGCGTTACGGTACGCAGCCCAGAACAGCGCCCGCGCTCGACAGTGCGACAGTGGGGAGAGGGGGGGGGGGCGCGGACGGTTTGCTGTGCCATTGGCGCGAGCGATGTCTTTTATGTAGGCGGTGCTGCAGGTTGCGCCGCTACTGCCGCCGCTGCTGCTGTACGTAAGTATGTATGCGGTAGAGTATACAGGTATACAGCAGGTGTGCGTGTGTGGAGGTGCGCGCGCTTCAAGTGCGCCGTGTTTGAAAACAGCGGCCCGCCGGCTCTGGAGATCTTCCCAGGTATCCCTTCCTAGCTGTCTCCCTCTCCCAACTATGCGGCCATTTTCTTTTGTGCGCTGCATGGCTGGGTCTCTTTTGTGCGCGCGCGAATCCAAAATACGGAAGCCACCGCCGGCGGCGGCGGCAGCGTGGCGGCTGCAAAGTGGGTCGCAGTGCCCGGCGGGCAGACGAGCGACCGCGCGAAATGAAACCGAACGAGTTGGGATGGCGATGTGGCGAGGGGGAGGAACAACAAAGGACCACTGCGGAGAGCAAGGGGGGAAGGTGAAAACGTCGAACGAAAACTAACGAAGAAAAGGTGAACGATAGAAGCGCAGAGAAGAAACCATTGCGAAAAGGGGAACATAAATTTCATGTGAGAAAAAAGAAAGGAAAGCAAGCAAGCAAGGAGACAAGCAAACAAGAATGAAAGAAAGAAAGAAAACAGAGAGGAAAGAAAGAATCAAATGAGGGCGCGCGACGTACAACGAAGGATGCGCGCTCGGCTCATTAAACTTCGGTCACTGCACACTCCTGCTGCCGTGCGCTCTCATCTCATTTGACCGCCCAAGCGGAGACGCCTCACTTTTGTGTGCCCGGTTTCTTTCCATTTCCTTCTTCGTCTTTTTTTTATTTTTTTGACTGGCGCGGTTGCGATTCCGATGAAGAGAGAAACAACGGAATTTCAGAAAGCAAAAGGACAGGAGTCGGAGAAAACACTGGAGCGGCTTCAACGCCGAAAGTCGGTTCGAGAAGGAACGGGATGTACCTGCTGTTTTCGAGCAGCGAGATTGGCCTCTGGTTTTTCTATATTGTTTTATATGGAAAGAAGTGTTTACTGGGCCGATAACAGCGTCAGAGCGAGAGAGGAAGCGAGGGGTATGTGCGATCGCTCGGGTATTCGTTTTGAGTGGGAATGCAGGTGGGATAAACGGTTTATAGAAGAAACGTGAGCTTTATTCGCCACCCTTTATTTGAGGGATGTTGCTTGCATCGCATCGTTTTCGAATCTTGTATGCTAAAAAAAAAAAAAATCCCCCAAGGCACCTCACTATCCTCCTGTCCTGACCCCTCGCTCAAGTCCAATGGTCCGGCGAGGTCGATATCGTGTGCTTGTGATGCGACGGTTAATGGCTTTATTTGATAAGCCGCAAAAAAAAGGTGCTAGTAGTGAATGCGTCTGAACCAACGGGGACAGAAGCTGTTACGTAGGCATGTAAAAAGTGTTGGACACTAGGCTGACGTGACACGACATTTGATAATTATGGTGACGACGACAGCAAGTTTCCAGAACCGCGGGAAGTCGGCTCAGTGCTTTTGCTAACTTTGTCAAGAAACTTGTTTTACGCAAACAAGACGAAGCAGACAAATACCACATCGATTGACCGCTTGATTGAGCCACGACCGCTTCCTCTAATCACGACCGCTACTGTAACGATACTGTTCAGCCCTCAACATTAAGTGATAAAAAAAAAAGACAGCCGTCCTGTTTGACACCAGGTGATCAGTAACGTAATTCTGTTCCAAACTATTTCTATTTCAATTCTGGAATGAACCTTCCACGATTGGTCAAAAAATTTTCAGGCCACCCCCCACTTCGCATGTCTGCCACGCGCCGTCACAAAAAGCGCGAAAACTCCCCATCTTATATATGACGTGTACGCACTGTTTATGCACGATTATACTGTACAAAATAATTATTTCTCATTCGACGCCTTTTCCGCCATTAGCACTCTGCCATTGGTTAAACGTTTTCGGGCTGCGCCTACTCCACCTGTCTGTCACGCGACGTAACAAAAGGGCGAGAAATCACCGCGACAAAGTGTCGTGTACACGTCAAACATGCTCTAATATGCCGAACAAAACTTTTTTTTTCTGAATAGCTAGAGTCTGCGCCGTTCCGAAAGGAAAAGAAGATGGCTGCCCGCCGATCGTCTGACACTGGCTACTCGGAACTGGCAGGAGCATGGATGTATTTGCGTATAATACAAAAAAATTGCAAAAGAATTGCAACGTTATCGAGCCCCTTTTGGCACGTATACGGCATCACTCTGCAATGACTGTTTTAGGCTTGTAGCGCAGCTCGGAAGAGCAAAAAAGGGAAGGAGGTAGGGGTAATCAAAGGGAACGGAAAACACTTCCGAGCTGCGCTACAAGCCTAAAACAGTCATGACATACAAACTCGCCCAAACTGCCACGCTTTTGACCATCACTCTGCAAACTCTTCATCGCTGAGAATCCGTTTTAGCGGCATTTTTTACCTTCCCTTGCGTGCCGCCGCGAGTTTTTTACCAGCAAACGCAAGCTAAGCAAGGGGAAGCTGACCAATCGCAGACGCTGGCACCACCCTCCTCATCCGGTTATCTACTTTCACTGCGTTGGCTCGGTCCCACCGAAACCCTCTCCACTTCAGCTTGCTCCTCACCTCTTGTCAGCCAATTCGACAAGAAAAATCGCTAGACGTAGGCAATGTACGTCATTCGCTTTAAAAGCGAACAAAAGTGACCTCCTATAAACGAGGAGAACGTTTCATTGTGCTCTCCGAACAAGTTAACGCTGCGGGTTACCGCCGAAGGCTTGCGTCGGTGGTTACTTAAATTTGATGTCAAGAGAGTGCAACAGCTTTACGTTACTATAGGTCCCCAGCTGCACGTTGTCTTTGTACGCAAGTACCCTACATTTGTTTATTATAAAGGTTTTCCACCCTCGCGTCTAGCGAGAGCTATAGCAAGGCGTTGCTAACCGTTCGCATCCGATGCGATCGAAGCAAAGTTGCGCAACGTTAGCAATCTTCAAAAGGGAAAAGAAAGAAAAAAAGGAAAATCATTCAGCCAACACTGTGGGCATTTAGCGCTGCCGCGTTGCCGTGTATGCAGGGAGAGATGCTTGAGGCTTCAAAAAAGAAAGCCTCGCTCGGTCAATCGACGCGTCGGAAATATGGCTGCTCGGAAACCCTGTTTAATGCTGCTTGGAAACTTGCGTCGGCGGGACGATTACTCGTGCAGTGGATGGCAGTGCAATTCTTACGCGCCTCTGTTTCGCGATTTATGTGCTAAGCACGCGGGGTGCGCGTCAATATGTATACTGTCCTTTCTTTCAGAAGACACGTAAGAAATAAGGCTGCTCCGACTGATGATAGCTGCTAAAATCTATCGGAAGCTTGTTAGATGCGGCTGTTGTTTCCATCGCTCGTATCGCGGAAGATTGCCGGCTTGAGGTTAAGAGGCCGGTATAGAGGGCAGGATGGATTGGACAGTGAACAGGTGTATAGCTGATATTCTAGCTGATATTAAGAGGTAAATTTGAAACTAAGCAGTTCATCTAATGCGTAAAGCAGGTCTAACTGTGATTTATTAAGATCAACAGAATGGGGTGCCATGAGAAGGGAAACGCAGTCGAGGATGCCAGAAGATTAGCCGATGAGGTGCGATTATAAAGTTCGAAGGCGGGGGAGTCCGCTGAAGCAACGGCTTATTTCCTATTGGTGAAAGCTATAGCTATACCGAAGGACAGCTTGACAAGCTAATGGCGGCGCAGTCGGTACGTTAATTAGTGCACGCGCGTACAGTCTGTGTATTACGAAACGAAAAAAAAAGAAATGTAAACGTGGCTTTCACGGTGGAATGACGTACAACAGCCTAGTGCTAGCGCGCGCAGTTTGTACTTCGTCTTCATTTCGGCGATGACCGGTGCATTCATCATTGGGCAAATTCTCAATGTTGGTGGCAAAGCGCACTTACAAATTAGGAAACAAAAAGAAGGTCTCCAGTCGTTGGTAGCAGCGTTCGTCCAGTAGTGGAAATAATAATAATAATAATAATAATAATAATAATAATAATAATAATAATAATAATAATAATAATAATAATAATAATAATAATAATAATAATAATAATAATAATAATAATAATAACAATAATAATCGACAGTCACTTTAGCATACGCCGAAGAGGGTGAAGGCGAAAGCCTGCGCGCTCAAGAGACATTCATTAAATTACTTGACATTCCCATTCGAATGCGTCGTTGCCCCCGTCACACGGGAAGATTTAATGTCATTCGAATCGAATGGCATTCGATGCATCGAATGTCATTCGGTCTCTTGCGGTGCCGCACAGTAAAATATAATGTCAATCGCAAATGATAGCAGTGGCGACCTGGAACAAAATTTTCTTTCGGGTCCCCAGCCGCTGCAGCTGTAGCCGTGGCACCGCACGTCAAACACCGACGAACCACCACGAGAGCACACAACGCCACTGCTGCCGTTGCTAAACAAACACATCCAATATGGCCGACCGCCGCGACAGACTCCTGATGCAAAGAGTAACAGCGCTTGGGCACAGCCCGTGGTGAAAATATCATCGCGGCAAAAATAATTATTCCTTTTTATAAGTCTAAAAAAGTACTTTCTGACTTTGTTGATGCACGCATTATTTTTGCGCGTTGCGTGTCACTGTTGTCTGTCTGGGCTCAAGAGTATACATTCGGTTTTAAATCGAATGTGAATGAGTTCCCCTAATACCCTGTCACACGGGAAGATTTAGTGTCATTCGAATCGATTGGCATTCGCATATAATTCCACCAATCGGGATTTAGACGGGAAAATTTAATGTAATTCGAATGGAACGACATGTGCCATCGAATGAGTTCGATTTCGAACCGAATGTGTACTCTTGACCCCAGAAAGTCAACAGCGACACGTAACGCGAAAATATAATGCGTGCATCAACAAATCAGAAGATACTATTTTTGGACTTATAGAAAGGAATAATTATTTTTGCCGTGATGATATCTTCACCACGGGCTGTGCTCAAGCGCTATTACTCTTTGCATCAAGAGTCTTTCGCGGAGGTCGGCCATATTGGATGTGTTGATCGAAGTGCTCTTAGTTGTGAATAATTGGCGTCAAAATATTTTCGTCCGTTTTAAAAGCACTCGCAAAAGTTCTTAAACGCGTTTAATAGGCACGAAATTTCTTTGAATTTCACAAATTTTGTTCCAAATCGTCATTGCTATCATTTGCAAATGCCATTATATTTCACTGTGTAGCACCGCAAGAGACCGAATGACATTCGATGCATCGAATGCCATTCGATTCGAATGACATTAGATCTTCCCGTGTGACGGGGGTTTCGATGGCAAATGTCATTCCATTCGAATGACATTAAATTTTCCCACGCAAATTCCGATTAGTGGGATTACATGCGAATGCCATTCGATTCAAAGGACACTAACCCCCGTGCTCACAAACGCACCTCGACTTGACCCTCCACTCGAAATGCTCCTTGAGGACGGTTTTTCATTTCACAAATGGCCCTCCACTCAAAACGTGCCTTGAGTAAAGGAAAGCTCGAGCGCCTTACTCGAGAATCTCAAGGTAGCCTCGCAGCTACCTTGAATCGCTCCTCGGGTGAAGTTAGTGCGTAAGCATGGCTGCCTTGCGATCTGTCGCTCGCCTCGTCAGCTTTTTCCGAGGGACGCCAGTTGCCTCCGTAGCTTTTCTCAGGTTAACCATGCTGCGCATCTTCAAGGGCTTCGTTGTAGGGACCGGTGCAGTCCTCTGGAGCGCTTCGGCACCGGAATTATTGCACTGCGACGCCGAGACAGATCGGCCGTCCTGTCAAGAAGGCTGCGAGCTAGCGCAGTGGCTGTCGTCTTACTGCGTGCATGAGCCAACTGATGACCTGCGTACGGGTATACTTCGTACCAATGCTCCGAAACTTCTATCGGCGTCAGTGCATTCACATCTTTCTCGCGGCTGATCGTACAAAGCCGGATCAGTTCAAGCACGGCGCGATGCATAACTGCGGTGGACTTCGAACATAATAAAAAGAAAACAACTACGAAGATTCCTGTCATTAGTGCGTGTATCACCTGTGTGCGTTTGTTGTTTGCGCGAGCGCCGGTAGTCGCCCCGTCGGCGCTGTTTGCACTCGAGTAGATCGTCACTGCCTACGCTAATCCAAGGGCGGCGAAGCACACTGCAGCAAAGCGAGCATCTCTATAAGCAAGCAGGTGCGTTCACTTTCATTTTTTTCTTCTTTCATTTGATGGAGCTGGTTGCGCTAATGAAAATAAGAAACGTACTGTAATTTTGCGCGGACCATGTGCAGCTGGTGCAATTTAAGGTCATAAGCAATAATTACCTAATCCTTGCTTCAAACCATTCAGTTTAATTAGCTTATCCTCCCTATGAAGATAGAAACATATGACTTTAGATGACAAAAGCTTGTGTCTTTATCAGAGCAATCATAGACTGCTGCACTAAGCGAAGAAGAATTCAGCAGCAGCTCTTATCACATATGAAAGCCGCCTATAAGCGCTTCCAGGAAAGTGGGAGATAAATTTATTATATGAGAAACGCTTAGCTAGAGGTCGGACCTCCAAGAGGTGTGTGCAAACCTGTAAGCCTGCCATGTTCAGGTGATCCAGGCGTAGCAGCAGGGCGCCGATTGTGGGAAGGAGACAACTAATGCAGACGCTTTTATCTCGTTGGACTCTGTAGTTCCCACCAAATTTAAGTCATCCAAGCTGCGCCACCTGTCAGATCTTGTTTCGTCGCAAATGTAGCTGGTTACACGTAATCGGTTACCGAAAAAGATGTAATCGAATCACAGGGAGTGTTACCGAGTAAACAAATCAATCTTTAAATTACAAATCAATAAACGTTGTTTGATTATAAGTAAGTGATTGCACATGATTAGCTGCGTACAAGTCTGATGGCGCTACCACATTCCACGGAAGTACCGAGGCCCAGCCTCCCTCGGTGGCAGGCGTAGAGCGCCTTGCCTCTAGTTTTCGGCTCAGTGGCGCTGCCCTGCAGTTCGCGTGATGGCGTGACCCAGCGCGACGACGGAGAGCGCCATCTGGTGGGTGGCGCGTGAGAAAAATCGCGCCCGCCCGTGCACCGCGTGTACGTACGACGCGCGGCCGGCTATCCCGAGTCACGCCACCGACGCTTTCGAACGTTAATTAACGCTTGCTTCCCTCGAGAGAAGAAGAAAGCACCAAGCGCTGCGCGAGAAAGTCTGCCACCGGGCTAAGTGAGCACAGCGGCGACGGTGAAACTATAGGGAGTCGAGAGGCACGAGCATCCTCCACGAGTGTGGGGCACGATCGAGGTGGCCGGCAACGCTGTGAATCGGTCGCCTCTCTCCATTTGCGTATACTAAGCCTTATCTTATGCAGGCACTCGTTCGAAAGAACACAACAGCGTGTTAAAATATCGCAACCTGCACCTCGCCTCCCCGTGAGCAAACAAAAGAGATCCTATACAACTATATAGTGCCGATGGCTACACGCACAGATAGCACATAGCATGGAAATGAAGACTGCGCCCAAATAAGCCTGAAATTACTTGCTCGGGTGACGAATAACTAAATGTGCGCTCTTTCCTGTGGTATTGGCCGACAGTGCCGACTTCTCTTCGTGGCTGTCACGGTATGTGAGCATATAGCATGTATTAAAGAAAATGGCGTTGACGTAACCACTTAACGTCTTCTTTCTCATTTAGCGCTTCGCTAAACAGCGCAGAGAAAAGGTGAAACGCAGGCTGTGATCTGCAACGTTTGTTTAAAGTTCTCGGTTCGCAGCTTTCCTCGTTGTCTTCAATCAATTTTGGCTCGAGCCGTCCACGAGACAGTCAAGTGCGCTCGGTAGCAATGGAATTCCTGGAAACTGCCTCCACATAGACTGCGATCGACGTCGAACGCTGGATGAGATATCAGCCTTATTCATTCTTTTTTAGCTCCCAAATGTTTAGAACTTTGAAAGCATGCAGAGGTTAAAAGTCGATCGTGAAACCTATAGTTACTTGAACTGTTGAATATCTATCTATCTATCTATCTATCTATCTATCTATCTATCTATCTATCTATCTATCTATCTATCTATCTATCTATCTATCTATCTATCTATCTATCTATCTATCTATCTATCTATCTATCTATCTATCTATCTATCTATCTATCTATCTATCTATCTATCTATCTATCTATCTATCTATCTGTCTGTCTGTCTGTCTGTCTGTCTGTCTGTCTGTCTGTCTGTCTGTCTGTCTGTCTGTCTCTCTCTCTCTCTCTCTCTCTCTCTCTCTCTATATATATATATATATATATATATATATATATATATATATATATATATATATATATATATATATATATATATATATATATATATTGCCACATCAAGTGGATACGAAACAGAATGGCCAGCTTCTCTGCCGTTAAAATCACAATCGCGTGACATTCGGACGTATTCTGAAACGATCCACTTCGGGGATACTATCGCCGTCAGGCGCGCGCTCATTGGCTGGTTGAGCAAAATCGCATGCCTTTTAGTGCTCAACCAGCCAATCAGCTCGTCTGTTAGCAGCGTGTTTAAAAGGACCGGTTGGCTCATCATTGGCATAAAACAGAAACAGCACGACACAGGACGAGCGAGTAAAGAGCACAGAAACGTCGCGATCGTCTATAAAAAACCGCTCGATTGTAAACGTTGCCACATCGGGCAAACGGGGAAGTGTGCATTAATGATCGCCAGAGCGAGCATGCCGCCTCGCAAAAGAAAACAACAACAACAACAACAACAACAACAACAACAACAACAACAACAACAACAACAACAACAACAACAACAACAACAACAACAACAACAACAACAACAACAACAACAACAACAACAACAACAACAACAACAACAACAACGACAACAAAAGAACCCGCACAGTCATCTGGCTGCCCACTGTAACACGTGTTGTTGCACCCCGATGCTTAATAAGTGCGAAATAATTGGAATGCATGGTGAGCAGCGCACGCGGGAAGTCTTTGCAGCATTTTGCACATTCACAAGTGGTGACGCATGCGTCAGTTCCGCGTCCCTCACGCTATAAACAAAAAGAACGGGATTATCTCCGTGGCTGACGCTTAACCTTCTGTTTCTTTTTTTTTCTTCTGTCACCTTTAATGATCTTTGTATATGCTGCTTCTGCAAACAAAGCATCTGGTTGCTAGTCTGTTCTGTGCTCTTTACTCGCTCGTCCTTCAGGTCACGCTGTTTCTGTTTTATTCCAGCTCATCCGATTCTGCTAAAACAGCCAGTCAGCGCGCGCCGATGTCAAAGGCTTGGCCGAGGCGATAGCGTCGCCGAAAGTGGTCGTTTTAGAATACGGGCCCATTGTTTTGAGAGGCCGCTGGCAAAAATGATCTCTGTCGACGCTCCGAGAACAGCACAAAAGGTTTCGTGAGACGGAATTTGCGAGGCGTGTACGCGTCGCGAATTCCGAGAAGGCGGCAGCCATTTTTACATACACATATTTGCAAGAATGGCCGCCGCTTTCTCGCGACGGTATGCGTATACGATTCTGTCCTTTCGACTGCAGCGCTATCGCGTGGTTTCGCAACACGCGTCGAGTGCTCATGCATGCGGCGACCGCCGCCTCCGACCAAGGTAACGCGAACAACCGAGGAGTGGCCGGATAAGAAGCTGTCTATCGATAGCCTGACAAAGTCGTAGACGCTACCCTGGCGGGCGGCACTGCAGCCGATGCATCGATTGGGCAAAGTATAAAGTGACATTCACGAATGGAATATAGCAATAATATATATATATATATATATATATATATATATTAGTCATATAATGAGAATCCATGACTTCATTCATGATGACTTCAGAAGCCATCATTTATATGACTAATAAATATCGGGTCCTTCGGTTAACCCCCTTTCTTCTCGTCTATATATATATATATATATATATATATATATATATATATATATATATATATATATATATATATATATATATATATATATATATATATATATAGTTCGACACACCATGAGCATATACATCATTAGTAAGAAAAAAAATAAAGAGGTATGTCCATGAAACGTTTCGTGGACGAAGAAGACGTTAAAGACGATATGAAAATGCACACGCGCAACACAACGCATTGCAAAAAAAAAAGGAAAGAAGAACGATACGCAGATGTGTCGGTTTAACACTTTGGCAAGAAGAGAAACATTTAGCTAATAATGATAAGCATCAAGGGAAATGAACGAGTGGGGAAACGTATCTGTTAAAAAAAACGAAATCAATAATAATAATAATAATAATAATAATAATAATAATAATAATAATAATAATAATAATAATAATAATAATAATAATAATAATAATAACGTGATTTTGGCAATAAACGAATTCGCGTGGCTCGTTGCACGTGACAACGCTCGGCGCTCCCACGGAATGTGCTTTAAATGTGGTGCGGTCTGAAGGGCCCCATGTGGGGCACTTCAGCCGTTTTCTCGCCCGTGACGGATCAGTTGCAGAACCGCTATGCATACCTGTCGCGATCGGTATAGGTGCATGGTTATCGCTGTCGCAGTTCTTACTCTTGTAAGTGCGGCAGAGTCTGGTCGTATGAGACCTGTAGGTAGCGGGGCTGGACAGGATGGAACACGCCGTTTCTTTTTTTCTGCGTGTGGCCTTTGGTTTTCGAGCCCGTAGTTCCGTTCATTCGGTAGTTGGTAGAGTGGCTCTTACTTCTATTCTCGGGAAATGAAAGAATTGGAAGGTACTTTTTATACACTAGTTTCAAGTATGATATGTTATTCGCACATAGGTTGTTCAAAAGCCGTGGCAAATTATTTTCTAGCAGCTGCCGACCATATTGTTCCTTACATTTTCGAATATACCACTTGTAGGTTTGTCGGATTTCACAGGCCAGTTGACGTTTTGGTAGATTGGAAATCTGAGATCATAAATCCAAGCGGAACTCCTACGCCAGTGAAATCCTGAGTTGAGTTTAGCGTCATGTGTGGTCGTCCAGCAAGAGCCTGTCAGTGCGTCGCCATCTCTGAGTCAGAAAACCACGCTTCGCTCATTGTGCTTGCAACGAGGGAGAACACTCCTAGAAACTCGCGCGACTGCGTCAGTTCAGGTGCATAAACTGAAGTCGCAATTTCTAAAAATAGTTCGTTAAAAAATTCTGGGGTTTTGCGTGCCAAAAGCAGGATATGAGAGAGAAAGAAAAGGATGCAAAGAAAGGCAGGGAGGTTAATCAGAGGCAGTTGCGGTTGGCTACCCTACACGGGGGAAGGTGAAGGGGAATAAAAAGAGAAAGAGAGTGGAAGGGGGAGATAGAAAGAAATAGAGACGAGCACGACCAAACTTTCTGAGTCTTTATGAACGTGTAGCAAATATCGAAGAAAAAAAAAGAAGATACAGTGTTTCTGCATTCCACCCGCTTCTGTGTGTCTCCGTTACTGCCGGGAAACGAACCGCGGCGACCTTGCATCAATTGCTCGGCATCTGAACGCCGTAGTTATACTCATCCAACTCGATGCGTCCTAAGGGGCACGACCGCGTACGGGCACAGTGCGGAATGGTGGGCACTGTGGAGACAAGATTCGAGAGAAATGACAGGAGCATCACTGACGGAGGAATCTAAAGATGAGTGCTCAGGCGGTGACGCGGCATCCTTGAGCGTATAACGCTTCCTCTTCATTCGTCCCAGAGGGACATCGAGCACGCTGTAGACCACCACACGAACAGACCACGTCGTGCCGTTTGTGGCTCGGTATCGCATTTAAGAACTCTTACATGCCTTTCTCACTGAAATGCCTGACAGTCCCACGTGCGACACATGCAGCTGTCGCGAGACATTAACGCACACCTTCTCTGTGTCTTCCCGCGCTGTGTATAGTGTCCAGAGGCAAGTAACGCGTGCAGTGCTTGATATAGACTGGACAATCGTCTGCTATCAGAGCACAAAGTTAGAGGCCAGTGCCCCCCGAAGGAACTCTTCAGAGGAGGCTGCATTTGCTGCCCCTCTTGTCTCTGAGGTCTACGGACGCGTGCACGCATAATAGACTATGATAACCCTGCCTGCTACCGCTATGTTATGTACACCGGGCTTTGCATCGTTCGTGCTTCCCTGCTCTCATTCCCGCGCAGCTAGATTATCCGACGAAGACAACCTCTGGTTAATGTGGCTGCTTTCCTATGCATTATCTTTTTTTCTTCTCTCTCTCTCTCTCTCTCTTTGGGTGTGCGGCTTCTCGAACGCGTTCTGGCGCAGTGCGGCGCTATAATCGCACCTGTCGCCAGTTCTTCAGAAAGTCGCCGTCGCGAGTCTCGACACAGAGCTTACAGTGGGCTTCGCCCATCGCGCCGGAAACTGGAGATGTGCCTTTAAAACCTGGTCCCATATGTTCGCAACGAAGCTCGTACGCCATTAGAACTGTTCGTAAGAGCAGATGCGTGGCCGATCGCCATGCTGGACGTATTACTATTTGCGAAGGCGTCCGACCCATACGGCAAATCGCGCTTGTGAAGGAAAATCTCCGTGAATTCGAACCACGGCTCGTGGAACGTGCTTTCGTCGCGAACGGTGCCGGAAGCAGGGCATGCTTCTCGCGATACCTCACGTCACTCCGTCTGAACGTGCGCCAGCTCACGCGTGTATATAGGCAAGATCAGTCAGTGCTGCACGCAAGGGCCGTGGCATTTAAAGAAGGAATGACGAAAGGCCGTCTATACATGAAACTCGCCGTCTCTTCGTATATAGTATGCAGTGACGTGCGCTCTTTCCTGCCGCACCAGCTGCTTGCCCATTTTTATTCATTCTTTTGTTCGTCCTTCCATTCTTCATTGACTAAATCGTTCTGACATATACGCGTTGATCGGGCGCCTGCGCACGGCCGAAACAAATGCTGCCGAGCTGGTTCTTCGCCGAGAACACGACTTTCACGGTGTGGCGAGAAGCTATCTTTTTTTCAGCCTATATGCGACAAGTCGTGGACGTAAGGGAAGACGGCCAGCTTGTTACTATCGTATGCACGGTACCGTGGCCCCTAGTTCTTGCTTACGCAAGCCGTTTGCGTCCCCAAATCTTAACCTCTCTATTGACACCGATGCACATGTGTCCATTATGACTGCTGCTCTTTGTCGTCGGCTTAATAAAGTTCTGACGCCATCCCCGCACCGAGCCGCGCGAGCTGCCAACGGACTTACTGTCGCTGTTGTTGGCATGTGCTTTGCCCGACTCACCATTGCTCAGAGAACACCGTCGTTCTCTTCACCGTCATCGAGCATTGCCATCACTGGCTCGCTGTCGGCCTGCGTTTTATTTCCACTCATTCTGCCCTCATTCACTGTTCGGCCAGCTCACTTCTCCTTGACTTGCTTCTTCTTGCTGACTCCATGGACCCGCCTGAAATCCGTTTAAGCTGCATTGATTTTATTCGCCTCCTGCCTAAATCTGTCACACACGTCGACTTGTTTTCCACGCCAGCTGTACCTGACGGCAATTACATGGTCGCACAATTTCTGGCCGTTTTGCTTACGCGTGCTGTTACCATTCCTCACACTCTGCTGACAATTGCTGGCAACCGCAGCTGCCTTTCCCTTGTAAATTTCGCGTTAACCGCGCAAGTCCTCCCACAAGAAATCTCATTGGCTGAAATTAGCGCTCTGCAGAATGGTCAGGTCGAGCCTATCACAGTCGAAGATTGTCGCAGCTCAGCCAATACTGCGACGTCACTCCACGGCAGTGGCGTCGACATTTAGAAGATGGCTTCCTCTGACCTTACACCTGCTCAAGCTGAAGCCCTCTTCTGCGTTCTTGACGGCTATATTGCGACATTTTTTAGTTTGACAATCGAGCCTTAGGCCAAACGTCAGTCGTGACCTATCGAATAAATACTGGCGATGCGATCCCTATTCACCGATGTCTATATCGTGTTTTCGTGTCGGAACGAGCACTTATCTCACAGCAAGTAAAACATATGCTTGCGAAGGACATTATCGAACATTCCTGTAGTCTACGGGCTTCTCCCGTCGTCCTTGTCAACAAGAGGAATGGAACATGGCGCTTTTGTGTAGATTGTCGCCACCTGAACAAAATCACAAAAGAGGACGTTTACCACATTGCCACGTATTGGTGACCCTCTAGACTGCCCGTACGGTGCCACCTGTCTTTTTCTTTTTTTATTGACCTACGGTCCGGCTAGTGGCAGATTGCCGTCGACGACAAGGACCGAGAGAAGGCTGCATTTGTTACCCCTGATGCTCTTTATCAGTTCAAGGTGATGCCTTTCGGTCACTGTAACGTACCGGCCACTTTCAAACGAATGATGGGATTTTTTCCTCAGGGGTTCAAGTGGTGAACCTGTGTGTGCTACCTGGACGACGTCATCGTTTTCTCTCCCACATTCAACACGCTTCTCGATCGCCTCTCAGCGATTCTTGACGTGTTCCGCCTGGTCGGTCTCCAGTCGAACCCTTCAAAATGTCACTTAGCTTGTCGCCAAGTCACCGTGCTTGGATACCTCGTGGTTGCAAGAGGCGTGCTACCTGATCCGGACGAATTCGCGCCTTTCCGAGCTTTCCTGTCCCGAAGTCTACAAAGGACGTTCACAGTTTCGTAAGGTTGTGCTCCTTCCTATTCCTGGCGTTTTGTAAAGGATTGTGCAACCACTGTACTCCCCTTTACCGACCTCTTGAGGAAAGACGTCCCGTTTTCTTGGGGTCCTAACCTGCCGCATCTTTTTCTCATCTCACTACTATCCTAACCACGCCTCCAATTCTGGCCCACTGTGACCCGTCTGCCTCAATGGAAATTCGAACAGATGCCCATAGTCATGGCATAGGAGTAGTGTTAGTGCAACTCCAGCGTGTGCATGATCGCGTTATAGCCTATGCCAGCTTATTTCTGTCACCCGCCGAGCGCAATTATTCAATCACAGAGCACGAGTGACTCGCTCTTGGTTGGGCAGTTGCGAAGTTTCCTCCATACTCGCACAAACTCCCATTCTTTGTCATCACTGATCACCACGCTCTCTGTTGGCTATCCTCGCTCAAGGACCCCCCAGGACGACTCGCTCGCAGGCTTTACGCCTGCAAAAATATACCTTCACCGTCCTGTATAAGACGGGACGCTTGCACCAGGACGCATGTTATTTTAGCAGGGAAGAAGTTTGGGCGTGTTGGTGGTATGCATTCAGACTGGGATACATAGCGCAAAAAAAATTACACAGGGACAAGCAGAACACAGGACTGTGTTCTGCTTGTCCCTGTGTAATTTTTTTGCGCTATGTATCCCAGTCTGAACGCATGTTATTTGTCCCGCTACTCTGTGGAAGAACCGACAGATGCGGACACCGTCACTTCGGTGTTATTTTCGGTCTCACAGTTGCTTCAGATCGGCAACGAGCAACGCCGCTATCCTTCGTTGCGAGCCCTCATCGACCGGCTGGAGTCCACGCCTGGCGGCACCTCTCTCCGGATGTCTTTCCTCAAGGAGGGAACAATCATCATCATCATTATCATCACCATCATCATCATCATGACTTCGCCCACTGCAGGGCAAAGGCCTCTCCCATAATTTTCCAACTACCCCGGTCATGTGCTAATTGTGGCCATGTTGTCCCTGCAAACTTCGTAATCTTATCCACCCACCTAACTTTATGCCGCCTCCTGCTACGTTTCCCTTCTCTTGGAATCCAGTACGCAACCCTTAATGACCATCAGTGATCTTCCCTCCTGATAACATGCCCTGCCCATGCCCATTTCTTTTTCTTGATTTCAACTAAGATGTCATTAACTCGCGTTTGTTCCCTCACTTAATCTGCTCTCTTTTTATCCCCCCTCCCTCCCTAACGTTACGCCCATCGTTCTTCTTTACATAGCTCATTGTGTTGACCTCAATTTAAGTACAACCCTTTTCGTAAGCCTCCAGGTTTCTGCCCCGTAGGTGAGTACTGGTAAGACACAGCTGTTATACACTTTTCTCTTTTGGGATAACGGCAACGTGCTGTTCACGATCTGAAAATGCCTGCCAAACGCACCTCAGCCCATTCTTATTCTTCTGATTATTTCAGTCTCATCATCCGGATCCGCGGTCACTATCTGCCCTAAGTAGATGTATTCGCTTACCACTTCCAGTGCCTCATGGGAGACCTGAGCCTGGTTCGTCAAATTTGCCGGATTCAAAATAAAGTTGTTTCCATCCATCCATCCAGTGCCTCGCTTCCTATCGTAAACTGCTGTTCTCTTCCGAGGCTGTTAAACATTATTTTAGTTTTATGCAGATTAATCTTTAGACCCACTTTCCTGCTTTGCCTCTCCAGGTCAGTGAGCATGCATTGCAATTGGTCCCATGAGTTGCTAAGCAAGGCAATATCGTGAGCGAATCGCAAGTTAACAAGGTATTCTTCATTAACTCTTATCCCCAATTCTTCACAATCCAGGTCTCTGAATAACTCCTGTAAGCACGCTGTGATTAGCATTGGAGGGACCGTATCTCCCTGCCTGACGGCCTTCTTTATTGGGATTTTGTTGCTTTCTTTATGGAGGACTACGGTGGCTGTGGAGCCGCTATAGATATCTTTCAGTATTTTTACATACGGCTCGTCTACACCCTGATTCCGTAATGCCTGCATGACTGCTGAGGTTTCGACTAAATCAAACGCTTTCTCGTAATCAATGAAAGCTATAGATAAGGGTTGGTTATATTCCGCACATTTCTCTATCACCTGATTGATAATGTGAATATGGTCTATTGTTGAGTAGCCTTTACGAAATCCTGCTGGTCCTTTGGTTGACAAAAGGCTGAGGTGTTCCTGATTCTGTTTGCCGCCATTATACCGCCGTAATTTTGATTCCAACGACCCTGACCTCCTGCTCGTCATCCCATAACACCTGCGTTCAACTGCCCTCCGCCAACTTCACGACGCTCCCTAGGCTGGGCACTTGGGCGTCTCGCGCACATACGACCGTGTACCCTGTCGCTTCTTTTGGCTGGGTCTCGCCCGCTCCGTGCGGCGTTACGTCGCCGCTTGTGAGCCTTGTCAGCGCCGGAAGAAGGCCTCCGCGCTTCCAGCTGAATGTCTCCAGCCAATCGACGCTGCGGAAATAAATGGGTCACCGCCGTTACCGATTACGCTACGCGACACGCCATCACAAGAGCCCTCCCGACAAGTGGCGCCACTGATGTCGCCGTCTTTGTACTCTACGACATCGTTTTAGGGCACGGGGCTCTGCGCATCAGCTACACGTAACGATATGAACTAGAGAAGAACGGAAACCGAGGGGCTCGATGTTTGTCAATCATGACCATATAAAGCCAACAGACAAAGAAGCCAAGAAATGGATCGGGGAAATTAAAAGTGGCTAAATTGAAATGTAGAGAATAACAATGAAATGATCACGTGTTGCCGCTGGGAGCCGAACACACAACTTCCGAAATACGCTTGCGTTGCACTGCCTATTGTGCTACAGTGACGGCTATCAATCCGTCCACTAAATGTATGTACAATATTCTTTTTGTTTATTTATCATTATTATTATTTGTTTTGAAAACATACATGCACTCGAGAGGAAAGGAACAGCGAGGAGCAGGCTGGTAACTACCGCCGGAAGGGGCACAACGCCTGCCTAATCTTCAGAACGGAGGAAGAGGCACAAAACATAAAGATGAAAGACGGGAAGAAGGGTTGGTTTAGTTACAAACCCAGACGTAATGAATTGAACGTGAATCGTAAATCGTAAACGCGACGAGAACGGCGCGATAATTTTGACGACCGTGAGAACAACCACAGTATAGCAGCAATGACGACGTCCATGAACGGGCGGCGTGAACGCGTTGGCGACCGCGCGATGACCACAGAAACGACGACAGCGATGAAGGTAATGGCTGCCGTCGATAACTTCGAAGGTGGTACGACGGCTCACACGTTCTGTGCACGGGGATCAGTTCCTCGGTGGAGATTAATCAGTCAGTCAAGAACTTCAGTGAGGTCCTGAGGAGTTTTAAGCCGTTAGAGATCCCATGCGGGGAGCTCCTCGGGCCGAAACCGTAGGCGACGCCCAAGTCGGGACGGGAACGTGGTGACGCTCCGCCAGTTCTTGGGCCCTCTGGACGGCCTTGTGTTGGAGTTTGAGGTACGGGCTTTTGAGGGCTTCTTCCCATTCGGGCTCACTGGAGAGAGGGCCCTTTGGTAACGCGGTACATTGCCATAGCATGTGCGAGAGTGAGCAATAGAGTTCTTGGCAGTCTGGGCAATTTGCCGGGATGTCTGAGTTATAGTGACTCAGTAGGCCTCGTGACGGATACGAGTCCGTTTGTAGCATTCGAAACGCGGCCACCTGCGCGCGTTCGAGTTTGGAGTGCGGGAGCGGGTATTTCATTCTGCCTTTTCGATAGTGTGAGCTCATTTCGTGATGAGTGAGTTGCGGGTCATTAAACTGAATGTCCAGCCCCTCGGAGGCCGTGGGACCGTCGCGGCATGCAAGTTCTCTATACAATTTTTTTTGCCACCTTTCGGCCGGGGGTAAGAAGCTGAGAAAGAATAACATGATGACGGCGGCAGTGACGACTGATGGTAAGCATGATAACGATACCCAAGACACGAGCTACAGAAATCGGCTGAGGTGGCCCCCTAACAAATACAGTAAAACAAATGTTGCGACGTGAGCTCGTGGACTTCATTGAAGAATGTCAAGCGCGGATGCCGGATCGGTGAGCGGTCGTGCGCCTATAATGAGTCGCGGTCTCGTCGTTCATATCGACTGTGCTCCGACCGAAACGCGTGCGTGTTTCTCGAAATACCGCCTGCCTCTCAGACAGCGACCGTTGGTGATAGTTCACCTATGCGAGGCGACAGTTAATTGGAGCATATGCAGCTGCAGAATTCTCGTGCGTCATGCGCCCGATTCATACGGAAAGTCAGGCTGATGCAAAAGGTTGAGAAAACATTTTCTTTTTTTGTTTCTAATAATACTACGCGAGCATTTGAGGAGCAGACGGCGGGTATTCTAGAATGCCACGTGTGATGCTGTTCACGTTGATGTTCAGGACTGTACTCTCTATGAGCAGCCAGGCTTTTAGTTACTGAGGCAGGTGCCGTTTCCAGTCTTGCGCGCTTTAAGTAAGCGAGCAACCTCATTGCAACGCATATGGAGTCGATTCACAAGGCGGACGCTTACTAAAAGGGTAGAAAATTAAACTCGATACGGTGACAGTTCATGAAGCATCTGTTGACGATTGCCCGTCCCCGCCTATATTCCGCTTCGTTGTAACACGACAGCCTTATACCACGAAATAAAGTTCAAAACTACGTTTTTTTTTATTGATATGATATAAGGAGATGTTGACGCACAATTTAAGGCGCCGGCTACTCCTTATCTCTTGAATGGTTCCATCATGCAACATACAGGGTTCAAGATTACATATGAAATAATCAAATGCGCCAGTAATGTCCGTAACTTGCTACTCGCGCTGTTCTTGCGCTGAAAATGTCGTGCGAGCACTCCAAGCCATGCTACACGCGCTTTCATGAACTTCCAAGACCTCATAATATATATACTAGAATGGGAGCGTTCACTATGCTAAGACGTGAGGATGGAAGGTCACCAGCATAGGGCGGACGCCTATTTGAGCCTGGGCACTCGCTCGATATGCATATGTCATGCTTAAAAAGCTGGCGTGCGCTTTCGTTGCTCTCCGCACGTTTTGGCGATCAGGAAAAAAAAAAAGACGGAACTACGGGATGCAGATTATGTTCGACATTCTAGTGTTCATGCAGAAGACAACGCGCTTTAAAAATAGAAATTAAATTCTGGGGTTTTGCGGGCCAAAACCACGATTTGATCATGAGGCACGGCGTAGTGGAGGACCCTGGAATAATTTGGGCCACCTGAGGTTCTTTAAAGGGAAGCTGAAGAGTCTGTCGAATTCAATAAGACGCTCATATACGGATGCGGGAACCTTATAAACCATGTAGGTCAAATTTGAGGGTTTTCTTTCAAATAGGAGCGACGTAATCGTCGGTTGAAATTGCGCTGTAGCTCCGCCCCCCGTCGAATGCCGCGCGCTGCTGCTGACGCTGACGATGCGAGCGGAGACCGGAAACCGCGGTGTCGTGACGTCAACTTTAGTGTTTTGCTCCTTCGCAGCCTGCGCGACCGTGCCTGACCGTGCTTGTTTCTGCGTGCGTGCCGTCGTAATCTGCTTCGATCGACCCTGCATTTCTTTGTTGGTGCGTCTGTGTGTATGTAGAGTGGTGGTCAACGTGCGCAGCATCAACTGATGTGGTGGGCCGATCATGCCGTCTTTCTGTGCAGCCTACGGTTGCACGAACACCAGCGGCCGCGACGATGTTGTCTTCCATTGCTTCCCACAAGACAAGAAGCTTTTAAGGAAGTGGGAGGCTGCTGTAAAGCGAAAGAATTTCAAGCCCTCAAGAACAACACTGCTGTGCTCCAACCACTTCCGTGACGACGATTATCACCAGAATTTCCACTAGCAGGCTTTCTAAACGCAGCGCGAAAAGATCGGAGCAACGAAAACAAAGACGGAACGAGTGCGGACTGACTGATGATAACTGGTGTTGGAAGGCCTTATGAATACACGAACTCGCCCAAACCTGCATTTTGATTTACTGCGAGCTCCTTCATGTTAGCACGCTGAACGGAAGGTGCATGTTTATTTCCCGCCCTCGACGCAGGTTTCGTCGCAAAGCGCCGCGAATTTTGTATTTGCACGTGTGTTGTAAAACAGCCTGCACGCAGCTACCATAACGCAGTGCAAATGTAGAGTTTGCATGTGCTGGAAAGCCGGCGCACGCCAGGACGCTACGCTCCCCCCGTCTCTCGCGTACAGCGAGAAACCGACCGTCTCACGTAGCCGACGGAATTCGCCGCCTTTACGACTTCGGTTACGAGTAGTCTGCGGATGGCGCACAGATGAAGGTCACTACACGTACTGCATGAACCGGGAAGCTTTTCACGCGTTTGAACCGTCTTTGTAGGTTGCCGACAGCTTTGGACAGCGCACAAATGCCGACGATCGCATCCCCGCTTACGTTCCACGAGGAGGCATGCAGGAACACAACACTGCAGTTGTTTGACCAGAAACGAGCTCACTAGGTCGGCGAAAGATCGGCGAGATCACTAGATCGCTTTGCAAAAAACATACTCACCAAAGAGCATTTCCAACACGAGGAGATCCCAAGACTTCGCTTTCGTTGTTGTTGTTGTTGTTGTTGTCCTTAGTGGCCGTGGCACTTTCGTTCTCGTCGAAAGCACTGCTCGCACCAGCATCGTTTGCTTCTTCGAGAGGCCGGCTCTTTGCAATCGGCTCGTACATGTAGGGAGCAACGCCGAACTCTTCAGAAAAACTCAGTCTCTCTAAATTTTCTATTGCCTCTTAATTTTCCATTACGGCACCAAACTACCCGGCACCGCGCTTCATGTGGAGCGGCAGCGGTCGGTCGCTAAAGTTGACGTCACGGGTCGCCCGACCAATCACAGGCGGAAACGAGACGCGCGAGCTGGGCGTGTCCGCTGCTGCACTTTTCGTCGAAATAAAATATATTTGCGCTTTCTTTCGCTCAATTTCGATACGATATTCGAATTCGGAGGGTTGAAAACCATTATGTACACATGTTCACTCATTTTTTCTGGAAAACCTTTCAGCTTCCCTTTAACGCGCACCTGAATCTAAGTACACGGGTGTTTTCGCATTTCACCCCCATCGAGATGCCGTCGCTGTGGCCGGGAATCGATTCGATACCGCGACCTCGTGCTTAGCAGTCATACGCCACAGCCTCTACGCAACCGTGGCGGGTGACAACGCCCTTTAGTCACGTTCGACACTATGCATAGAAGCTGCACAGCGCCAGACGACTGCAGACGCGAAGTGTCGGCCCAGTCGAGAATGTCGTATTTTTGTCGACAAGACTTGTTTATAAAATACAAAAGTGTGCAAGAAATATGCAAAATGCCTGCGATAAATGTATATTGCTTTATATCTTATAACACGTCATTTGCACTGAAGCAGGCAGAGACGGGACCAAGCGGTTCTGCCCTCCAGTGGCAAGGCTTCGCCTACCTCGCAGCTAAACAACAACAACAACAACAACAACAACAACAACAACAACAACAACAACAACAACAACAACAACAACAACAACAACAACAACAACAACAACAACAACAACATCAACAACAACAACAACGACGACGACGACGACGACGACGACGACGACGACGACGACGACGACCATGACCATGACCATGACAACGACAAGCAGTGACAGGTTTGTTAGCTGAAACGAAAATTAACTTAATAGCGATCGGTGAATGCACAATGCCCAATATTCGATTTCGTCGCCAACACATAGGAGGAGGAGACAAAGGAGAGGAAAGACAAGGAGGTTAGCCACTGTAAGTACCGGCTGGCTACCCTGTGCTGGGGAAAGGGGTAAAGGGAATAAAAGGAGAAAGAAGAAGCAGAAAAAAAATGGAAACCAGAAAATTCAAACAGTAACGCGAAACTACGCGCTACAACATCAGCACATAGTCCGCAAGGTTGCTGTTTGAAGAGCGAAGCAGCACTCTGGGTAATGAGCAACCCCGGGACTTGCACGGGGACTGTACACACCACCTGAACGTGCAGTATATTCGTGCGCACGAGCTAAACATTATGTCCGCAGGGCTCAACAAGCACTGACTCAGTTAGACGGACGCACACGGCTTTATATGCCGAGGGCAAAACAAAGGAGAGCCTTGAGCATCTGACAGTTCGAAGGCGCAACATACAGTTATATTCCTGGTGTTGTAGAGAAGCCTATGCGGCGTTGCGCACTTTTTGTTTCTTCACGACTTGGTATCACGAGGAGTGAATTAGCTATCCCTAAAATGAGGTGCTTTTTCGTGCTGATACGATTGATAATACTTATCATCCGTCTTTATTGGGCATACATGTGGCCATGCACGCCTGACTCGTTCACACAAAGAATTCACTCAGGTCTTGGGCGAGGCAACGAAAATGGCCTTTTCGAGCCTCGAATATCATCACATTCTCCGCAACGAGCAGAAACGCGGCCGGACTGTCAGCAGGAGGTAAGCGCATATACGGCGTCCCATTCAAACATGTGTATAAATGTCACCGCAGTCTAATTGTCGCGTGTCTTGGCACGTCGTGGGAATCGGCAGCACATGGCTCCGAAGAGAATAGCTTAGAGGAAAAAAACATTGCGCAACTGCGGTGGACAGAGACCGCACCTGTACAAAGCGCGTCACTCCCCGACAATGCATGCAGAGCTCGAATTCTGATAGCTTGGCTGCTCCGTGGCCGCGCACGCGCGGCCAGATCGCGATTCCGAGAGAGGAACCACGAGACTGCGCTATTTACAGCGGCTCACCACGAGGACTAACATGCACGAGGGACAGATAGCACGTGCGTGTCCACCCGATGACGGTGACTGGCAGCTTCCCCATAGCCCATCCCGTTAAGGAATTCTCTCTCCTTTGCCGACAGTTCCCGTTCTCGGGAAGCCTTTGGCTCTCCAGATTTTTTTTCAAAGCGCGACGGAGTCAATATGCTCGGTGTACAGAAATTAGAAAAGAAAAAAAAAAGAAGAGAGGAACTTAAATGGAGAGATGTGCGCGCACACACACCGCGAAACAATGACCGAAGTCAACACCAGACCTTCCCGTACGAATCACGCGGTGCTTGCTTCCGACGCATCCTACGCGCACCTGAGCACAGCCGCTGTCAACGGCAGCCGCTCCGCGATAACGTCCCGTCCGTCTCTATATGTGGTATGTGTACTTATTATTTTCGTCGGTCGCGGCCTTGGATTACTGACAATGGCCTAGCGAGGTCTGCGGTGATGTGTGCGATTTCGTGCCGGCGCGGGCCGAGGCGAGAATGGCTGTTGCGCAGTTGCCTACGCGAAGTACGGACTCTGTGCGCGCCACACACGTATACATACATATCTCGCCCGCCCTCGTGCCGGAGGCGAGAAGGTGTCCGCGCACGAGCGGTGGGATGTTGTGCGAACGCGCGCGCGGTAGAATCTGTCCGCGTCCCATTGTCATCGCGCAGCCGCACTGCCTATGTAACCGCGTATGCGTGCCTCCAGCGCGTGGTGTCTCCGTAACCGACGTTCACTGCGGAGAGAAAGAGACGAGGCGATGCAAGCTCGCCGCTGCTCGACAAAAGAAGCTGCCACGGCTTCCGCAGATATTGCGCGAAGCGCTTTGACGCGTTGGGGGTATTCTTTTCGTGTCGCCTTTTATTTTTATTTTGTTTCTGCACCGTTGGTTCAGAAGAAGGATAATCGGGTTCGTAAAGAAAGGTGTCCGTAGCTGTACATAGATAGACAGAGATGCAGGTAAACTATACATATAGGCAGGTGTGGTGGATCGGTCCTTTTCCAGAGAAAGGGAAAGGAAGTGATTGTCGAGGCGCTCTGCCCATGTACGTGGACGCACGTTTTCATCGATTGACCGTGGCCATCGCATTGCGTCGGTTTCTTCGTTGAAGGTGCGCCGCCTTAGAAGACGTGTGCGCTTTTGTCGAGCCGATCCTTTTCTCGTACGAACGCGTATGCTTATAGATGCGTCTGCGTATGTATAGAGCGTAGCTGTCACACTTATATCACCCCTCCTCGCTCTTGCTAACACTACACAGCCGTCGCGCCTTTCGCACTATTCCGGGGAAAGTTGCGACTCGCACACCGGATTCTGGCGTCAAGGAGAGTTTTGCAAAACTGTACAAACCCTGAAAAGCATGCGAGTGAATCAAAACGGAAAATAAAGACGGAAAGAAACAGACAGGCAATTAGGTGAGTCACTAAAGATGACAGAAAAGACACGTGAAAGCTGACGATGCTGTGGCTGTAGTCTATAAATATCGAAGAATGTACTCGGGGTCTTGCAAGAAGATTCGCTACAAATGAATGATGTTGCTCTGCCGTGTGTATGTATATATATATATATATATATATATATATATATATATATATATATATATATATATATATATATATATATATATATATATATATATATATATATATATATATATATATATATGGTTAAAAATCTTTCGTATGAATACACGAGCAAAGCAACACTAAAATGTTTATGTTATTAGTATTTCTAAAGGCTTGATCCGCATCGTTTGCAGTCTGAAAATTGATATGATAATAGGTTAATTGTCCTCCATAGTTGTGACGAGGACTGATACCGACTTCCGGCAACATAAGAGCAGCCAACACTTGGAAAAATTTTGATCGACAAAGCAGAACGTCAAATGAACGACACAAAGGTTGCAGACGGGCGAACGTTAGTGGACAGAAATGATAAAGCAATTAACATGGCCATTTTCTTGGAACTTCCACAATGACGCGTTAAATGTTTCGTCAGGTTTCCATGACGTGTATTTAGAGTGCCTTTCTTTATCTGTTTCTCGTTTTGGGCGCATGCAGATGCTGCCGTTGACAATGATCTCTTCTAAGAATAATCGTTCAATACCGCTTGATGCACGTGCATTATGACAGCTGCTTCGTTTGCTCAAGGGAAGCTGCTCAAACACTCATCCTGCGTTACAAGATGAAACAAGTATTAAAGAAAAAAAATAATAAGTAAGAGAGAGAGAGTGAGAGAAGAAAAGAAGAAATAAATAAAGACAATGCATTGAATGATAATTTGGTGCAACGGCTTATAAAGAAGTTATGCACAATGGAAGTCGGAGGAAACAATAAAAAAAGAAATAACCGTGTTGCAAAAAAAAAAACTATGTGCATCAGTCGCCACCTGAGTTTAACTATTGTTGTATTTAAATGGCGCGTGCCACTTGTGTCCCTATAATGTGCAGAAGACCAGTCGCTCGAAACGCTGCAAGTAACCGAGACTGCAGGGTGTCCTTTGCGGGACTGAGGAGCTCATCTTCGACTACATCGCGCCCAGTGACAACGCGACCCGATGCCCTAAAACCTCTTTTTTTTTTTTCACCTACAATGCACCTGAGCCGTCATATATCGCTCCCAGGTTTACGAATAAAGGCTGGAGCCGCGAGAGCAAACATTAATGAAATCATAAAACAAAGAACACGATCAGCCCGCGCAAGGTCTCGCACTGATCTTAACGCGAGAGCGTTAAGGGCCACTTGTCGCAGAAAACCTGGTCTCTTGGCGGAGTTGTCCGTCAGCGAAAATTCCCGTATATATTCAGGTATGTGTACGTGCCACGATTTGCTGTATGACATGCGGTAGGCTGTATTGCCGCACCATTCTATCACTAATGTTGCTCATACCTTATCTTACACTGTTGACAAAGTTATTCCTCGGAATTTTGAGAATTACAGCCCACAAACGAATGTCATGAAACAAAGCACCAACAGCGCATGCCTTTTATATAAGATCTTCTCGGACTTGTATATTAAAAGTGCGTAACAATATCAGGAACCTGAAAATGATGTGTTCTTTTTTTTTTTGCGCGGCTGTGCACAATCTACGGAATCGGCCCCCGCAAGAGGCGGCGTTTCTATCAGAAAGCTCGCATTCTGTTCGCCGCCAGCGTTTCCCGGTAAACATTACGATTACATAAGCTGCTGTTGCTGGTAAGCCTGAGAAGCAGTCAGGGATCTCCGAAAGGCGAAAAGCGTCCCACAAGTTCTCCCGTCTCATGGTGCCCCCCCCCCCCCCATGCATAACCACTTCCACCATTTCCGTTTCGCTACTCGTCTTTCCACCTTCATATCTCTTTAAATATATTTTGCATCGTCCCTCCATGCAGAGTAGCAAACCGTATTTTATTCTAGTTAACGTCCCTGCCATTCGTGTGTTTCAATCGCTCTCTCTCAAGAATAAAGAAAACGATTAGAGGCGAACAAACAACGACCACCAAGATAGCGAAATTAAAGTATACGTTGCTCGCAGGCGGACTCGAAAACGGAGCGTAAACGCGTACCAAAGAAAGGAAGAAAGAAAGAACGAAAGAAAGACAGGAAGAACGTTGAGTGGAAGCGGATGCCCCTCTCCTTTCATCAACTCGTGCTTCTCAGCTGCTCTACCGCTTGCCAGTCATACACAAGCCCGAGCTTCGTATTCTTGTTTGTGATTTCTGTTTCCTGCGCATGCTACGGAGCGGGGGAGGACGTGCTGTACCCTGCTCGGGGCTGCGGTGTAGCGGCTGTTCGACCGCGGTCGAAGGAGGAGGAGGGGGAGGCGGTTGTCGTTTTTACGAGTTCGACCTAGAATCCGGGATATTCAAGCACGCCTCTCTGCTGCGGAGGAAAGCAGCCCACGCGGTATCGGGACGGGGGGAGAGCGTAAACACAAAACCGTTCTCCTAGCGGGACCCCCTCGCTCCCCCGCTTTTCTGCCGGCCTCGGAAACGTTTCCCTCGCGTGCAGTGACGCGCCGCTGACGTGCATAGCGAGGCGTCGGTGCGCAGGGGGAATGCGGGCCGCGTCGAATGCCAACGGCACCGTTGGCCTGCGATCGGTTTCTTTGCGGCGTGGCCGCGAGCCGCAAGTGTGAACGACCAGAGCGAGAAGCGCGCGGCGGTCGTAGATCATAGGGCGGGCCGATCGAAGTGATTAACCTTCTGATTAACCGTTTGCTGCTCCAACCTGCTCAGGCCCGGCAAATTCCAAGTGACAGAGTATCTTTTAATGAGCGACACGAAGAGAAGCCGCGACGAAAAAATAAACGTCTAGTTACATTTCAAACGGAACACCCACATCTTCGTGCACTGTACTACGTGTTTGCAAACGTTGTGTAAACGTGCGCGCGCGCACACACACACACACACACACACACACACACACACACACACACACACACACACACACACACACACACACACACACACACACACACGCACAAACACACACACACACACACACACTCACACACACACTCACACACACACGCACGCACGCACGCACGCACGTACGCACACCTAACCTTATGGTTTCCTTGGTTTTATTGTCTGCTGGCTGCATGTGATTGTCACAATACTTTTCAGACTCAGTCCTTATTGTCAGCCATTCTCTTACGAACCTGCAAAACCACTCAATCGCACGGCACGGGCACATGTTGCCATTAGTACGTCTGTGTGTATGTGTACAGAGGGTTCAATTGTCCATTTTGTTCGGATGCCGGCGCCTTTTCTTTTTATTGAACATATAAGTACAGGTTTTGCACCAAATGGCGGTTTTTCGTGTTCACATTTTATTCTGGTTTACCGCGTCCTCCGGTGACACTTGAAATGTAACTACACACTTATATTTCGACGTAGGTCACCATACAGCCGTGCGTCTCAAACAAAGTGTCAGTCTTCTGAAAACTGGTGGTAACAAAATGATCAGACGCGCTTGAGATATAGCGTCACCTGCATCTATAGCTTTATTTTACACCATATTATTTTAGCAAATGTCACGAACTTTCCACTCTAATAGTACGGTTTCTTTTCATAAGAAGTTTCAAGGAATAATAATCAGCTGTTTTCTTTTTTTTCCCCCGAACGTAAATTTACAAATGCAATTAATCGAATGATTAATTAATTAACAGCTTCCAATTATTCGTGTTAAAGTTTTTGTCAATGTACCGCTCTGGAAGCATTTACATGAGTATGTTATAAGGCCTGCAGAATGTATGTACATGCTTTATAAAATATTTTGCTGCTACAAGCATTTTAGGTTGTGTCTATACGCATGATAAAAATTGATTTTAATGTCGAAGTTTATTAAAGTACAAGGGCAGAAGTTCATCGACTGCCTATATGCGATATACAGACAGTGGGATAGTAATCTAGCGAGTGAATTTAACTAAGACAGCAGCTGGCCGTTGTTATACCCCAGTTTGACATATAACTTTATAAGTGCTATAGATCATAGACCATTGACTTTCTACGTACCATGAGGAGCCGCATACAGATTGGTGCCTATATGCTGAAAAACAGAATTTTAGGCATGTTGGTATGTACATTAATCTTTGAAACAGTTGCGCTAGATAATCGAAAAGTACCATTTTATTTTATTTTCTACTTGTCTGAGAGAAAGAGAGAGAGAGAGAGCGAGAGAGAGAGCGAGAGAGAGAGATAGATAGATAGATAGATAGATAGAGAGAGAGAGAGAGAGAGAGAGAGAGAGAGAGAGAGAGAGAGAGAGAGAGAGAGAGAGAGAGAGAGAGAGAGAGAGAGAGAGAGAGAGAGAGAGCTTTACTAACGGTGCTGAGGAACCGGCGGTTCTGAGGAACTTCCCTTTTCAGGGAGTCCCCGTAGCCGTCGCGGGCCGCACCCACGTTGGGGTCGGAAGATCGTGGTCCTCCGCCCTGTCGCAAGCCCTCTGGACAATAACCCTTTAATGAAAGGCAGAGGGTTTAGCCGGCGAATAGAGATCACTGACATGCTACTCTATGTGGAGAAGGGAATTGGGGAGAGAAGAAAGGAGAGAGCCTCACCCCCCCCCAACCAAAAAAGAAGAATATGTAAAAAAAATTGGGCACTGAGTTTTTTTATTCATGGGCAGGTTTTTCATGGGTTTTTTATTCATTCACATGGGGTACAAGCTGGTTTATGTCTAGAGGAAAAAGTGTCCAGGCAGGTAAGGTTGGAGGCAGTAATCTCTGTGGCTGAATAATCGGAGGAAAGTGCAGCATTTGCACATATTAGCCAGAGCCAGACTTATTGTGGGTTAGGTGGACGCGGTACATGAAGGGCTTCTTCCCTTGGAGCACATTCCGAAGATGGGTACGCATCGTTTCTTGGAAAGCCGTGCCACCTAGCGGCGGACCTCCTGCTTCCGCTACTGTTCCCGAGGCTGAAGAGCCCTTCGGGATGCCTAGGCAGATCCGCAGGCAGTTTTTTTGCGCGGCTTCCAGAGTCCTTTTGTTCGCCGGTGATAATCGCTGAAGCACCGGTAGGCAATAGCACAATGTGCCTTCAATACAGGCTTTTTCAAGTAGTACCATTGAGTGGCAGTTGCAACCCCATCGTGTTCCCGCCATGAATTTGAAAACTTGCGATGCTGCTGCAATCCTCGCACGTAGTTTTCTTTAAACCTGAGGTGACCCACAGAGATTGCTGCCTATCACAATTCCAAGGAATGGCCGAGACCGTACATACAACAGCGGTCGTCCACCGTGTAGGAGGGGATATTTGGTCATTTTCTTTTTTTTGTGAAAGCCATCGCTGTACTTTCTTCTGGCGAGATGGGAAGACCTCGAGGGGCGAAAGATATGGAGAGGTTTAGTAATGCTTTTTGAAGTCGCTGTTGGGTGATACAGCGCGAACTTGATGCGCCCCAGATGCAGATATCATCGGCATAGATTGTGATGTGTACTCTTGGCGGCAAGTTCCTTGTTATGTGCGTCAGGGTGAGATTGAATAGAAGCGGGCTGAGCATAGCACCCTGGGGTACGCGCTTCTCCACTGCGTGAGACTGTATAGGACCGCTCGGAGTACTCATAAATATTTTCCGCTCTGTGAAATAGTTTTTTATCTACTTGTATAGCCTGCTGAAACGAGTGACCAACCGGCGAGGGGGTATGAAGGAAGAAAGCCTCATCCGCCTTGTCCAATCTTTTATCGTCTGTCACATTACTTACGTTGCGCCCTTTCTCAACTGGTACAAAGCTGAAAAGACTAAACTGGACATCATCATTAGAGGAGCCTATAAGCAGGCCTTAGGACTACCCAACCACACCAGCACGGAACTTCTATTACAATTAGGTATCTATAACACGCTAGACGAGTTAATCGAGGCCCAACGTCGATCTCAACTAGAGCGGCTTACTCTCACGGAAACGGGCCGTAGCATTCTAAACAAGCTTAATATCACCTACCACCGTCAACATGGAGACAAACACCCAATACCACGCGACATTCGGCAATGGATACACGCCGACCCTATTCCGAAAAACATGCACCCAGACTACAACAAAGAACGTAGGAAGGCACGAGCTACTTCCCTCATCAAAGCTTACGCCAACACCGCGGGCGTCACCTTCGTCGACGCAGCTGAATACCAAGATGGACGGCGCTTTGCGGCGGTTACCACAGTTGGTGGCTTGCTCCGGCATGCTGCCAGCATCATTACCAAAAATGCCGAGACGGCCGAGGAAGTGGCCATCGCTCTGGCCACTCTTGACCCAGCCTGTCACACTATACTGAGCGATTCTCGCACAGCAGTCAACAACTACATCAAAGGTCGTATTTCTCATCAATCACTCCGTATCTTACGACAAGCCCCGCACTCGCCTGAAAATCAAATCACACTCGTCTGGATCCCAGCACACGCCGGCGTTGTCCACCCGCACCTCACCAACCTCAACGATGTTACACACTCCGTAGCACGAGGACTAGTCAACCGTGCTGGAGACGGTGCAGGTGCACCCGCAGGACGCGACCGCCTTACAAGGTACAACGACCTTGTAAAGTCATTTTACCTTGCAAGAAGAACCTTCCCCACCCCTCACCGCAAGTTAAACAGGGCACAGGCAACCACCCTTCGCCTGTTACAGACGAATACATACCCGTCCCTCACACGCTATCACACTATATACCCCGACATCTACCCGAGCCAGACGTGCAAGGTCTGTCAAACTGAATCGGCAACACTCCCTCACATGCTATGGGAGTGCAAACATCAATACCCAGACCTTAATCCCGTGACCCTCTCGTCGAGATGGCACGCCGCCCTGCGCAGCTCCCATCTCGACGACCAACTCTGGGCGACCCAGCAGGCCTACGAAGCGGCGAAGAGGCAAGACCTCGACGTCCCATCGTGGGAGGCCTAGGCCCAGCCGACTGAACTGCTGGTGCTCATTAAAGTTTACTCTCTCTCTCTACTTGTATAGCTTTCCTCCGAGGCCAAGACTAGCCAAAGCTGCCAGAATGGGTCGGGGAACAACATAGTCAAAAGCTGCCTCGATGCCAAGGAAAACGGCTGTCGGGATGCGCCCAGCATGAATGTCCTTTTAAAATGAAGAGACGAGGGCGATGACATCGTCAACAACAGACCTGCTCTGGCGGAAGCCGTTCATTTTTAGGGAAACTTATTGTGGCTTTCAAGTTACCATGCAATACGTTTATAGATCATCCGCTCCATAAGCTTGCCTACAAAGCTCAATAGGGCGATAGGCCGGGAAGACGCGTAGCTTGTTGGCTGCTTAAAAGGCTTCAGAATCGGCAAGATTTTCGCCAGCTTCCATTGTGTTGGGACCTCACCAGAGATCCACGAAGAATTATAACATTCCAAGAGTAGTAGGCGGGAGGTGCGAGACAGTTTTGGGATGGCTTCATAGCTTATTTCGTCATGGCCCGGAGATGTGTGCCTGTTTGATTCGGCGATAGCGGTGGCCAGCTCTTCAATTGTGAAAGGCAGGTCCAACGCTGGCACTGCCGCCTGTGGGATGCCAGACTGACTATTCGTGGTGGAAATCGAAGGCCCTGAACCCGCTGATATAGTAAAGGGGAGAAGGATGGGCCAAATTTTGGCTACAGGTTGACGCACACCTAACGCGCAACAGAAGTCGGGCCACGAGGGAGTCGCATATGAGTCGGTGACGTTGCCGAACATGCGCTCCCTGAGTAGCCCCCAAGTCACAGAAAAATGTAAACGTCCGCGGTCACAAAGTCTGCTGTCGGGTATGGTGGATTGATGCTACGAAGTTCCCCCTTGAAACGGGGTGGTGGGTTGCGCCACCAAGCTCTTGTTCTTATTTTGTATAATATCTTACCTACCTATATATATTTTTTTGTCATACAACGATGACCAGACGAAGGTAGGATATGGGCGGCAGTACGTTGAACTGATATCGATGTGCTTGCGTGCCGCGAAGGGCCGCAAACGTGAAGCACGAGTTATCTTTTAGGTAGACCGTATCGGAGGGACCGATGCCGTACGCAGGTGCTTCAATTGGAGAGGGCGGTGAAAAAATACAAAAAGTGTGTGTGGGAAGGAGGGGCGGAGGTGATGTATATATACTGGCATGATGGGAAAGAAATGCTGATTCATCCCAGCGAGAACTGGAGGACTATTATAATCAAGCACACTGCAAATGCCTTACACATTGTCACGAGTCCTCAAAGAAATGTGCATGAATACATTCGCATACCTAGCTCATTTTCAAGAGCAAGCTCTCGTTACTTGTTCCTATGGGTGGGCAGCGCAACCCGGACGAAGGATGAGAGGAAGTACACAACAAGAGCGCGGTGCTACTCTTGCATAGGTTAGGATGGAAAATTGGGCGTGTCGGTTTAGCATATTCAGAGGCGCCTTGTGCGCGTATCTCTCTTACGTGTGTCGTCGTCATCTACGCGCCTTTCACCTCTGAATCTTGCGAAGGATGCCGCAAACTGACGAAACTTGGCACTACATTCTCTCGCGGACTGTTGAGACAGCGTCACAGCTCGTCCTGGAGCAGCCGCAATGCTCCGCGCGCACTCGAAGAGGTGTTCATCAACGCACTACATCACAGATGCGCATCTAGCCCACCTCCTAGAGCAACGCTCGTTACGCCGGCAGTTGCCGAAGATGCAGGCAAATTTTGACGGAACTTAGCACTACATTCAGCACGGGCTGCTGCTACCGCCTCACAGCACGTTTCGTATAGCTGTCGTAATGCTGCACGGTGCACGTAAAAAAACTACTGCACCATCAACATCCGGGCCAGGCGTCCTTCTCCGCGGTGCCGGCAACGTTTTTTGAATACATCTCGCCGCGCGCGGTTTCCGGCAGCTGCCGCCGGACCATGCGGAGAACGCCGGAGCGTCAGCGGCCGTCCCACGTGGACGGCGCCTGGCGCGTACGCGCACACGGGGTGGCCCCGATTCGCGACGACTGCGCTCGGGGCTTTCAACGCTGAGACGTGAGGAGACGAAGGTCCGCGGTCGACGTCGGGTTGATCGCTCGCGTGCAGCGCAACCGATCATCCGGGCACCCGCAGCGGCTAAGCGACGCCTGGCCGACGAGATAGTTGCGCACGCGAAGCCAACTGCACCGTGCGTTCCGGACGCGTTCCGCTCGCGCTCAGCGGTGGTCCTTTGCCAGCGCGACGCCCAAGGCGATGACTCACGTCGCAGGGGCAACGGATCCGCTTCCGCTTGCTGTCCCGACTGACGGCGAAGTGTTTGTTCCACAAAACCGACCGCCTTCGCGTAGCTGTGCGCTCTGAAGAAGCAACCCTGAGTAAATATTTAACGAGGTAATATCGCCACACGACCCGTAGCGGCGACTCGGCGGCAGTGGAGCTGCGCCTCTGAGCTTGAGGTCTTGCGTTCGATTCTCAGCCGCGATGCAGGTGCATTCAGATGGGTGGCGGAATGCAAAAACGACCGAGACAGGACACTGAGTGCAGTTCAAAGAATATCGGGCGCTCAAATTAATCACGCACTCTCTATTAAAGTGTCTCTCTCAGCCTGTGTGTTATGATTGGGACACCAATCAGGTAATTGAACAGACGCACGAAATTGTAAAGCTTCATTACGAAGCTTCACATGAAGTGTTTGCATTTGCAGACGCGTTACAATCTCGAGGGTTGTCTAAAACAACACTGAACATGCGTCACGACACGTGTCTTGAGCTGAGGAGCTTTCTTTTTTTTTTGTTTTAATGGTGGCAGCATGCTGCCTCTACACTGCACGATACGAAGGAGCTTCGAGCATAAATGTAGGTAGGGTTAAATGAAGTCCAACTAAAGAGGATGGAATCGTTGGGCATCCGGCTGTGCGCTCCCCTCCATTGATAAAGGAAATATAAGTTTTCTTAGAGAAACGAATAAATTGAAATCCGGCAAAAGCGCCAACGTCTGTCTTTCTGTGAGTGGAGCAAGACGTCGAAGATAGAAATCAACTTCATCAAAACAGTAACGACATCATTTACAAATAAAAAACAACCATTGGCATTCGTATATGGAAGCGCCTTGTCGTCGTTTTATACCTCCTTTTGTCCTCGTATTGTGTTGCGTTGTAACGGACCGTACATGGAAGTTCTGAACACAGCTTAGACTGCGTAAGTCAGTTAAAATATTTTGGCGTAACATCCCCCCCCCCTACCTGAAGTGGCACAAACATGTTGACTCAACGTATTCAGAGTCACTTAGAGAATTTGGTTACTTAAAAAGAGTTCTAAAAGGCAACTAAGGGAATGTAAACTAAGATCCTATAAACCTCTTGCGTGACCTGTTCTGGAATACGCGTCAGTTGTTCTGTCACCTCACTGTGCATGCGGCATCTCCAGTCTCGAATCTGTCCAAAAGAAAGCAGCGCAGTTCATTTTCAATCGATATGATCGTAACTTGTCCCCTTCATTGCATGCCACTACCTTATCGCTTGAAACGTTGGCTCGCAGATGCACCTGTGAGCGAGTGATCATGCTGCACAAAATTGAATACTGTTTAATTAGTTCTGACGTTCCTTTTGTGTTTGCCAGCCCATCCGCACGCCGTACCCGTAGAACCGACACGCTTAACATTCATCATTTCAGGTGGCACCTGGATTGTTTCAGGTTCTCAATTTTTATCTTCACAACTGAAACATAAAAGAGCCTAGATGCTTCACTGCGGAAGCTATCACCTCCTGAGTTTGCGAAGAAATTGCCGAACCATTTAATTTTGTTGGGGTTTTTGATGTGTTGCTTCCCTTTTCTGTACTCGCTCAAGTTTGATACAGTAATGTTTTGTAAATAGAAATCCCAGGTTTCAAGGAATCACGTGAAATATACCCTGAGATTGGGAGTAAGCGTTTGGTATCAGACAAAATAGTCAGCGATTCGAGTACGCCGACAGGATCGGTCTTTACATATACATTGATTTCTTCCGTCGCCTGGACACAGAGGAAAACGGTGGTTCTTCTGCGCTGGTAGGTTCTTTCGAAGTTAACCGAGTGCAGCTAGGCGATGAACAGCAGTGAGACCCATGTCTATCATATCATTGTTTCATGATACATTCATCAACCAGATTCTGTAAACTACCTTCATTTCCCGTTGCTGGTGGGTTATGCATGCGTTGTACAGCCAAGCTGTGTATATCCAAGATGCCGTGTATTTTTTTGTGTAAGTCAACAAAAACCACCATAATCAATGGCTCATACTTCCGTAAGCACTCGTATACCCGTAAGCAAGCGAAATATGCAAAGCCTCTGCCCCGTAAGGCAGAGGCTACAAGCACTCAGCAAAGTGAAGCGAACAGTACTTACATTCTTTCTAATTACGCCTACAACACAGAGAACATCTCGAAAACTGTCATCATCAATAGCTCATACCCCTGGAAGCCATGGGTCATATACCCGTAAACAATGTTTCATACCTCCGTAAGCAAGCAGAAAAAGCAATGGCTCATAGCCCCGTAAGGTTCAAGTCGTTTGGGAACAGCACATGGACACACGAACAGGAGGCGTCGCCATACGCAAAGGACAAAATGCATGTACACTTGTCCTCTTGACTCACGAGAGGACAATGCCATCGAATGTGGGGATGGATGATTGTGCGGTACAAATGAAAGAAGGAACTGCTATATCCGCTGTGTATATATCTCCAGGCACACCTAAGTGTGATATCGAGAAGTTCATGACCACGCACTTTGCATCGGTTAGCCGGGATGAAACTACCTCTGCATGTGATCATCGTTGGAGATTTCAATGCAGACATTTCAAAGCGAGGCAAGAAATGGTTGACTCAGTTTGTGCTAAACAAGTTTGTATTGAAGCGCAACACAAATCCAAGCCACTCAACTACTCAACAATGGTCGTGTATAAATTTAACTTTGACCAAGATTCTGTCTAATGTTGTAACCGAACCCATCAGTGTATGTCACAGTAATCACAAAGCTATCGTCACTGCCATTACCAAATGTTGAAAATGAATACATTTACCCTCGTCCAACCCTGTGTGATGTGCTACAGCTTCGCTGGTCATCCACCTTCACAGAGTGGAATGGTTCCTCAATTTTTCTTTTCTCTCATTCTTGTTATTTAGTCTTTCATCATGCGTTACACTTGGCGGAGCATGCCAAGCCTGTAGCTGGCTCATTTTTCCAATTTGCATTAAACTTTCTTGCCCTATGCAAATTCTTATTTTTTTATCTTTCTGTTTGCCCTTACCTCTTCCCCAGAGCAGGGTAGCAAACTGGGGCGGCTTGCACGAACATTTAATAACGAATATAATAACGAATTCAAGAGCGCGTTCTTCAATGTTCCCTAAATAACTCGCAGGCCGAACTAGAACGCATTCTAACCTTCCCGCCTTTCGCATCTCAGTTATTTGTCTTTTCAAGATATTGTAAACCGTGCCTTATAGCTTTCGTTTTAAGGCTAAATGCCTTGTTCGCTACCCGGTATCTCTATAGCTGAGCGCCACTAGTGCAGTCTGTGTTAGTCGCTTGCAGATAGTTGCTACAAACTTGCAGGTATAGCGCACCGCTGCGTGTTCCCCGCCAGCAGCACGCGAAGGCTCGTACTTCCCTGCATCTCTACTCGCTTTGCAAACACAAGAGACTTCCGAGTTTGCGTACTCTATGTTCAATCAGTAGACGTAACAAGACTAGAAAGATATACGACCCCAAAAGGTCCGGTGACGATAGGAAAGCTATAGTGGTCATGACTGCGGTGTGCACGCAGTGCGTGTACGACATGTCGCCCGTCTCATCGGACTGTCCCGAACCAGTCAGACCAAGCAAAAAAAGAAAAAAAGGGAAAGAGATCATAATCAGGGATGGAGTCACGTGGGCGCCTAACTCTATAGAACACCGCGACGCGAGCGTCAGTCCCGCTTGTCGAAGTGCGTGTCTGCAGGTTCTCGACGGACGAAGAAACTGAAGCGCAGACGAAAAGAGCGTCCGTTGTATGAAGACTGCGTGCGCGGCAAAATCAAGGGGCCGCGGGGAAGGGGGATCGAACAGGGAACAGTGACTCGTCGCGTGCCAACCAGGAGTTGGAGAGACTGACGCTGCCGCCGTCAGCGCTCGAGGGCCTCCTCGCGGTGGTGGCAGCGATGCCACGGCCGAACCGCGTGCAGTCGCACCACGAGAGAAAGCGAGAGGGAGCGAGAAGAAGACAAAGATCGAGGACTGTGCTGCCGTGGTGCAAGGCCTGCGCGCGAGGAGGAGGGCGTCGAAAGTTGCAAAAGGCGCTGGGCTAGCGGGCGAGAAGGAACTTCGAGTGTACCCCCCTCGCTTTGCCCGAGCGCCGCGCGGAGTTGCTGGCTGGCTGCACGAGGTTCAGACCGCGCCGCAGAGTTTGCCGCTTGCTGGCTGGCCGGCCGCCTGCCGCGGCCCGGGGTCGGGACGCTAAATTTAGCCGCTCGTGGCGTGTGATGCTCGAGCGAGCGGTGGCGCCCGTCGAAACTTACTAGCTAAGCGAAAAAAACAAAGAGAGAAAAAAAAGGGGGGGAAGGAGACGGTAAAGATCGAGACGACGGGGCCCCCGCCCCTTTGCTTGCCGAGGGGAAATAATGATAACGATGAGAGATGAGAAGAGGTAGGGGGAAATCGCAAGGGAGCAGCGGCGTTCAACCGCCACGCAAGAAGTTTTAAGGTTGGCGTGGTTGTCCAGTGTTGGCACCGACGATGCCAGAGTTGCGCGCTTTCTGCGACGGCGCATCACCTGGCGACGGCGCGTCGTCTGCGCCGCCCTGCAGAAGACGACGTGGACATCGACGGAGGATCTTGGCGACCTCACCGCCAGCGCAGCAAGGCCGCATCCG